>NW_019174364.1:184955-293390 GCF_002260705.1 Seriola dumerili | reverse complement strand
AAAAGGACGACTTGATTACTACAAGCAAATTATTTAAACAGCATTTCCCATAAAACAATGAAGGCAATCGCATCCATGCAAGGTTAGCAGTACAGCTGTTTTTTTTCTGTTTTTTTTTTTTTTTTTTTTTTTTGTGGGGGGGGGGGGGGGGGGCATTTTCCTATTTGGCTATATGATCTTTGCACCTTTTATTGATTGATTTATCATTGGAGGGATCAATTTACAGGATTGTCCAGCCTTGGTGGAAGTATGCACTGCCTCCATGCTTGTTAGTTGAACATAGGTGGTTGGTGCCATAATTACAAAATTTGAAGTATTGTCAGTCAGAATTGGCCCAGAAATAGAAGTTAACCTGCAAGTTGTTTTATATGGCTGTGTGCAGTGAGGCCATGAAGAGGGCGCCCGCTTCTCCTTTTACTGAAAACTGGAAAATAAACAGTCAAATCTAATTATTAAACATCTGTTATTATCCTGCATATGTACATTTTCATCTCATGTCATTTTACATTTTGTATGTACATGTTAGTTACAGCTACAATATAACTAGTAATATTTAGAAACGTCTCTATAAACTTTGAATATTACACATTTAAAATTACTGCAGTCTTTGGTAGTATTACTGATAAGAATTTCCTCGAAGAAAAAACTGTGAGATTTTGTATTCATGAGACAACTACCTCAAAATTATTTTCTAAAACTATTTCCTTTTCAACACAACACAGAAGTAGTCCTACTCTGAGCTTTTTCCAGACACCCCTCAGTGTGACCGACAGGGGCGAGACAAATTTTTATCTTACATCACAATTCTTACATGTGTGATAGGGGAGGCTGGAAGGTAGAAAAGAGAGAGCTTTGTCTGCAGGCTAAGGCAAACAACTGCACCAGTCCCACTTTCATTTGTCAGTCCATCACAGGTTAACAAGAACCTGCAATGCTTCTTCATACCTCCCAACCCAAGCGGACCAAGAGTGCGATGAAGAACAGAACTACATCATTGTCAAAGCAGAGGTCTGTCATGTCAGAGACCAAACCTCACCAAGACTTTGCTAGATTATACAAGGACTGAATGACCTGTGGTATTAGCCAGAGCACCGCTTATTCAAGCAGTACCACTTACAACTCTTGCTGAATGATCCCTAAAGAAACATATAACTGTCGTAAGGCTTCCTCACATTGCTCATATAACTTCCCATCATGATCTCGCCAATGTCCTTGCAAATGTTTTATAGCTGTGCCTCATACTGCCGAGGTCCTGGCCTTCATCTGCAGGTTGCGAGCACACATGGCTATGGCTTCATGTTACTTCTTCTAGAGGTGATGTTATTATTATCAATACACAGTTAAATGGGCCAAAAGCTTTGACCTATTACTAGGCTCTGCAGAGGGTGACGGGCGATGACAGGCAACTCCATTCTCTAACCCTGACCAGGGTTTTATTTTACATACAATAAAATAGATGTAATGTAGTTTTATCAGATCAGTGTATATGTATGTATGTGCTAATGTCATACCTGGAGGTAAGCCAGAATCATAAGCAATTCTCAGATTTTGGTCCCCTAAAAAGAAAAAGAAAACAACATGAATTTAAGATACAACATGAAACAAAATAATCAATTGGTTAATCACTTAATTCTTGTTCATTGACTGTATTTCATGCTCAAATTCTTCAGTTCAGTTCCACATCCAACACTTGAAATTTGATTTATCAATACCCACAAACTGAATACAGGGAATCTATAATTCTCATTAAATTCAATAACTGTATTTCCGCATTGTAATTACACCGCCTGATACCAAATAATGCAAACATGTCTCCTCTGAAATAAAGAGAAAAAGAGAAGCTGAATACTATTGATTTTGAATTGTATGTTTTGTTCACATTGTAGTTGCTCACTCATCCCTGAAGCTGCCCCCAACTGGAACATTCCTGGAGGGGCTTGACCACGCCCTTGAACATATCTCGTTTGCAGCGGTTCCCCTTCCTTGGGTTTATGAAGCACGTCTGTGTTCTCCCCCGGAGGCTTGGTGACCACCATGGATGTGAGCGGGGTCACAAAGCCGTACTTCAGCGACAGCTCCAAGGCCTCTTTCCTCACCTGCTCCTTCTCAGGTTCAGATAACTTCAGCCTGTGTCACGAGTCGTGTACACATATGTTTTAAATGTCATAGCTGACGTGACAGTAAGGTGTGAGGAAATTGTTTATCTTTTGAAACAAATTTTGCAGCCATCTGGCCATCTCCCACTTTGTGCATATTTCAAACATTGCTGTTTAATTTTCAGAGAAAAATCATCAGCTAGAAATGAGAAACCTGCTTTTGTTTATTTCTGTGAGCCCTGGGGAAATGGCCAAAGACTGACTGACATAAAATCAGTCAACAATTGATAATTGATAATTGATTAAATCATTTAAGTCATAGCAAAAGTGATAAATATTCTCTGGTTCAGCAATTTTAAGATGTCACCTCAGGTTCTGGGAAACTGAGATGGGCCTTTTCCAATATTTTCTTAAATTTCATAGACTCAATAATTCATTGATTATATAGAAATATGAATAAATAAATAACTGATTACAAACAAGAACAAAGAGAAAAGGTGGTCGACATTACACTCACTCTTTCTCCAGAAGCTGTTTCACTGTGAGGTAGGCCCAAACCCTCTGGATGAGGCCGTCAGATACTGTTTCAGTGGACTCCACAGTGAGGTTTGACTCAGAAAATGTCACCTTTCTAGTCCCCTGTCATATAGTCCAAATTAATTGTTAAGTATACACTGGGACATTCATAACCCTTTGAGAATATTACAGCTGATGTGCAGTGTGGATTGAGCCTTACTGAAATGGCCAGAACTTGTGGGGTGAAGGTTTCGATGTCATTGTCAGTGATCTGACCGGCCACCACGATCTCAGAGCCGTTGTAATACTGGCTGAAATTAGTCTGGGTTAGATTGGTCCCACCCATATAGATCATTGTCACGTCCGTCAACAAAGGAGTGGCCACCTCTTTATAGAAACCCTGTTGACACACAGTGAGGACACCATAGGAATGCTTCATCTCTCCACAGTCAACTATGCTCAGTTTTGTCTGTGAAAATGTCGCAGATTCAAATGATGAGCAGAGTATTCATCATGTGAAGGAAGGCAATTCAAAAACACCTTCAGCTGTAAATCAGCATCAGAGTCCTCATAAATCCGTCGTGCCACACCGTTGTTCTGCAGTGACATTGTCTTCAGGAAGTCAAAATTGACATCAAAGCCAAAACCAAGACAGTAGAGCGGGAATTTTTCTGCAATTGCCTTTCTGACATTTGACTGTATTGTTTCAAGATTCGTCACCCCTGCAAAGACACAAGACACGTGGTTTAAATAGGCAAGTCGAACTCAAATTCCCTGACACAGTACAATCAAACAACTCTCCTGTGATAAGTGAAAGTGTGTAGAGTGTGTACACGGACTTAATTGTAAATAGTGTTTGTGTCATTTAAAATGAAATGTCCATGATCTTCAAAGTCCTGCACAGGTGGGTTTTAGTCAGCTGACAGGAGACAGGAACTGAGAAAAATACTGTAGTCAAATCAATGACAGGTCATTTAAAAATGGACTGTGCTGTTAGGGACCATATGTTTATTTCTTTAAGTATTTACGCATGTGTGTTTTATCATTACCTGAGGTTGGGTCTCCATCAGTGAGAAGTATGAGGATCGACGCTGAGCCTTCTCTGGGATGCGCATTCAGCATCCTCGCTCCTTCCAACACTGCTTCGTTAATGTCTGTGGCTAAAATGAGATGAGAAAAATGTTGAATTCCTGACATTCTGCTGTCAAATACTTCTGACACTCCAAAATAAATATATTCATTGTAAAACCTCACCTCCTCTATCTGTAATACCCTGTGCAAATTTCTTGGCACTATTCAGGTTTTTCTTGCTGGCCTGAACAAGTTCTCGTCTCCAGTGAGAAACTGAGCCATCAAAAGTGATGAGGCCAAAGTAGTCATCCTCTGCCAGGTCATTCAAGATATGGATCAATGCTATTCTGGTCTGAGGAAAAAAGAATATTTATGCATTAGAACTTTTATTCAAGTAAGATACCATTTAATAATGTTTGTTTCATGTGTGTTCTTATATTGTGTACTAAATAAAGTTGACTGTAAAAGTAACATACAGTAAACTAAAAACTAAAACGCTTCCTCACACTGTACCTGTTGTATTTTTCTGCCATGCATGGAGCCACTTTGATCAATAACGAAGACAACATTCTTCGGTATGCGGGGAAGACTAGATGGAGCAAAGTGATGAACAAAGTAGCCATCTGATGTCTTGAGGGGAGTAAGAAGAAAGTTGGATTAGTTAGAAAAGACAGGTGAAGATAAAATATCAACTTAAGGAAGTAGGCTACAGTATTTTAATCATTATTTTTTAGCTTTTACTGATTTTTTATGTGCAACATTAATAAATCAAAGTCAATAGTCTTCCAGGAAGTGAACTCTTGCTGTACCTTGATGTCTCCCAGTGAGGCATCCCTGTTGACATCATAAACAATAACCAGATCTCCATTCATACCCTGCTTTCCACAGCTGTCGCACGTTTTCTGTTGGTCCTCTGTGGGGTAGAAATGCACCCACGCCTGGAAACAGGAAGAATCAACAAATGGGTTTCATTGGTGAAAAAGACTAGTCTCTATTTCATCAAATTTGATTAGATTCATCCATATTGACACTGCATGGTGTTGATAACTGCTGGTAGAAGAAAATGCAGTTTGCCATCTAACTAGAAAGTGCTGTTGCAAATGTGCATGTAGATATACTGTATATTAATATGAATGAGGAACACTGTCCACAAGGATGAGCAATAGTGGTATGTACATTGTTATTATGGGTTAGGGTTAGGGTTACAACATCATGAGTCAAACAGCTAAATATGGGTCAGAATAAGATATCATTTAAGTTAAATGCAATCAGAATCATGTGTCATTGCATGCTGTACCTGTTTGTCTATATGTGTTTTGGTGATGGCATTAGCCAGAGCTTTGGTGCTTAGTCCTCCTTTAACCTCAATGAAACTGATGCCAGCTTTGTCGTGAATGTACACATCAACCTGGCATTGAGAATAAAACGCAGTAGTTAGAAGCTGGGGCCATGAAAGATGGTTTTACCACGGCATTATTTCTTTTATTTTTTTCCTGGATGAACAGAGAGTAGATACCAACAGGAAAGACGTACCTTGAAGTCTTTGACTGGTTGCATGGGGCGAGCGTGGATTTGCAGCTCGTATTTGCCAAGCCTGCGTTTCAGTAGTTCCTCATATGTGAGTTCAAAAGTCACCTTCTTGTGAGCAGCGACAGTCACGGAGGTCTTAAATTCCTCCAGGGTCCTCCCCACAGAACTGCAACACAGACCATAAACATACTCCCTTATATTTAATATGAAACAATGTCTTCTTGTGGCCCCTCATCACAGGTTATGAACTTAGTGTGGGTGTGAATTATAATTAATTCAAACAAACAGTGATTTTTTTTCTTCTGAGATTGTTGCATTTGAAGGATTTTAGAAACCTGAAGATATGAAAGTATTTGCAAGAAAAAACCAAGAAGTTGAGAAAAAACAAAATAAATTGATTGAAGATTTTTTTTTTTTTTTTTTTTTTTTTTTACTTTTATTTTGTTCCTATCCCAAAGGACACATGAATGTGTTCTACAAAATTCAACATAAAAACCACCTGTATAAGAATTGGCAATAAATTGATCTATTGATCCATGTTGTACCTGACAAGCCCAGCACTTTGGCCACGGGACACAGCCTCGGTGTACTGCTGCTGAGCTTGCTCCTTAGCTTTCACAATGCCATCATACACCTGTCCATCTATAAACCTGAAGAAGACCAAGAAAAAGACCTTGTTTATAAACATACTCCTGACTTGCCCATGACTTATTTGCATTTTTTATTTTTTTATGTGTAATTCATTATGTGAAAATTCTTGTAAATATTCACAGGTCACTTTTGCTTCACATACATTCTGAATTTACTAATGAAGGCGTTCTTGGGAATCCGGACAAGGAATTCGATTTCCTTTGATTCTTCCATACGATTGACCACACGACTTGTGATGACAGTAGTAGAATAACGAGCGGTCACTGTGGAGTTGATGTGAAAGCTGTAGATGTCCCAGTCATCCTGAGCAAATATGGGAGGCACATTTCACAATAATAAAAAAAAAAAAAAAAAAAAAAGGCTTCATTGATCACTGGCTGACAACTAGCTGACCAAAGATCAGATGAAGGTGAAAAACACAGTATTGGTGGGAGGTATCAAAGAAATCTCATTGGTCTAACCACAGAAACACCCCATTCTCATTGTTTTTCATTTTGATATCACAATGATTTTGCACATGTACACTAGTGATACTATTTGTGTGTGTGTTTGTGTGTGTGCACAACATTTGCATTACATTGAATTACAAAGTCCCTGAAGACTTACTCTAGCCTTAAGGTTTTCCTCAACATAAAATTAACCCTTACCAAGTCTTAACACTAAAATATAGTTCGTTTTTTGTCCCTAAAAGAGTGTTGAGGCCCTCCACTGTGACTAGACGTATTGAACATTAATGCACATTCAAACACACGTATGAACATGAAACCACAACGACGGTAGAGAGCCAGCAGGTCCTTCAACCTGCGCTTTTTTGATGAAACTGACAAAGATGCAGAGGTACATTAATATAGATACATCTATATAGATTCTGTGTCCTTGCTGTGTGGTGCTCTATCGTTTAGGTTTTGTGACCTTACCTTGTTTGGCAGTGTGGTAACCAAAGCCAGCAGCAGCCCAAAGAGGGTGATTTGCACCACAGCTCTCTCCATGATGGCTCCCACCAGAGTGCAGCCCGGGCGGCTGAAACCGTCTTTTAAACTCAAACAGACAAGGACAGCATTAATGTGTACATAAGTTTTTTTTAAAAGGGCAAACTCTTCTTTCTCTCTCGTCCTGCCTCACTTGCATGTGACAAGCACACACACATGCACACACACACACACACACACACACACACACACACACAGACACACACACACACACACACACACACACACACAGACAACACTGGTTAGAAAACAAGAGACAAATAAGGATTGATCTGCTCAGAGTGAACTGTGAATGAAACAAGAACATGACTAACACTGCATGGTGTCGAGCAAAAATGAATTTATTATTACTGTCTTCACGTATGTACAGCTTTTGTGAAAGAGAACCGATCTGACGAGGTCAGGAAAGTGTGGGGGAAACAGCAGGCAAAAGCAAACATACAACTAGCTTTCACTGCAAGCGTTAAAGAGATCAAAGACAGGAATTACTGTGTGAAGCACAAAGAAAATAGCAGGATAGGACATGTTCTCAAGAAAAACAAAATCATCATCCAGTCATCATGAAAGAAATTCTGCCTTTAAGACAAATATTAAGTTTAAATCAAAATATTGTCACACTTTTGCAAACATGGAGGGATTTTATAGGGGCACAAATTTACATAAAGTTCAGTTTACTCATTACAAGGAGTATGCTACTACTTAGCCTGTGCAAACTGCTGTATAATGTCTTCTGTGGCTCTAGAAAAAGCTCTCCCAAATTTGAAAAATAACTCTAATGACGTCAAAGATGTTACAGAGCTGTATTATGGGAAATGCAGGCTCCAGCGTTTCTGGAACTTCACCCGTACTGGGGACTAACAGTCAGGATATCTCAGCCTCTGTCTGTATCATTTTGACCACTGTTAGACCCCCAACTGTACGGAAGTGCAGTACTAAATCAACTGATTACCCCTTTAACTGAAAAAAAGAAAAAAAAATGTTGCGTTAGAACTTAAAGTAACCGTTTTGTTAAGTTCAGTCTGCACTTAAGCGATGTGTTTACAATGGCTGTCTCAGTTTTGAAGAACTGCCTGACTCATTATGCCCATCCTGCTTTTGACTACATAGATTTTTGCTACTGCTTTGTTTTCATAGGATACATCAAAACACTGATGCATTCAACAAACTACTCTCCACAAGGGAATTAAAGAAGTTAGACAAGAGAAGTCAGTATTGAAAGTGTTTTTGAGGCGTTACTATTGAAATAACCGAAACAGTGATAGTGCAATATTTGGTGGAGATCTTTGAGTTAAGCCGTAATACATACAATTAGATGTATGAGCCAGATGATCGTGTGAGGCCAGCATCTAATAAACATGACTTACAAAACCTATGCATTGTACAAATAACATGTCAAACAGTTGTTGCTTCTCAATAATTCACATTCTTCATGACTGCATCTCTAACATCATCATATCATCAGCATTTTATCAAACAACAACCAACCACACAGTAATCTCTTAAAAACCACAAAGGCAACAATATATAAAGCTACAGACTGCATCAGCAGAGGTATGGGATGATTATGATTTTGACTCGTATGTTGAGTCCTTCAGCCCTCCTTGTCGTATGGTTTCAGTGCCAGTTTCTCTTCACAATATCCTCCTGTAACTCACCACATCAACCTGTGCACATTCAGAATATCAGTGTATTCATGCAGGCTGTGGTGCAGTTTGTAGAGCAATCCCACAAGAAAATCAGTGAACAAGGAAAAACCCACAGTTAAAATATTAAATTACCTAACTCAGTTTTGGACTTTTTTATAATCTGTAATATTTTATCAACTGCAACATGACCAGATTATTGTGATTAATTATGATCAGTTGTTCTGTTCTGTAAATCAAATAGGTTTTAATCCACATTCATTATTCAAATCATGTAATTTACCTTTGAAGGTGAAAGCATATATATAATCTCTAGTGTCTGCTTTTCTCCAGAAAACTGAAACTGCAATTCAAGGCACTCTCACAGGTGTTTTTTTTTTTTTTTCACCTGAAGATAAAGTTCAAGTTCATTCAAATCTCTTAAGGATATTTCAAGCGCTTGTGCTGGAAGCATTTCATCGATGAAGAATGAAACCTATCCTTGGACTGAGAGAGCAGAGTAAAGCAACCGGTCCTAGTGACCAGGATGTCAAGTCTTCACAGTGACGGCATGATGGTGGCTAATAAGGTGTTGCATTAAGACACAGAGCTGCAGCACCAACCTATGGATTATCTAATGTTAACTGTACAAACACAGGAGCTATGTACAGACTAACAAGAATTCATATATATACACACGGCAGCTTCTATATAGGAGTGATATGAGCAACACAAACATGAACTATTTATATAAACACAGGATGAATGGACAGTACGTTATGTACATTCAGTGAGTGGAAAGATATGTAAGCAATGACAAAATCTGCACTTTTTAAGCCTGACTGGGCTAACTATACATCTTTAAATGTACTACTACCATTACACTGCACTCAAGGATTATGTACTGCAATATGGACATGAGGTATGTTGATGCAAATGAAACAAAATAAAAGTCAAGAATAGAGACGAGTATGTACATATGGTTACATACATGCTGGTTAAATATATACAGTATATGCACATAAGATTGACTAGGAGTATAATGAGATTTCTTTTTGGTAATAGAGTTGGAAGACGCAATGCTACTCAGGTTAGAGAGTCCTGGCTTTGGGGTCAGGCGGCTGATATGATTTAGCTGGAGCCGGAGTGGGGGTGTCCTGGGCTGAGGGCACAGCAGGAAAGGCAAAAACTCCTGAAGGGAGAGGGAAAGAGGAGAAGGCCCTTAACGGAGCAGGAGAGTGTAGCTGATAGCTGGGATGGGGTCCTGTGGAGGGAGTGGTCATCACTGTTGACCCCGGGCTGTCAGGCCATGACAGGAGCAGACTGCAGGCCTCTGGACCAGAGGCCGTCCATGATGATATCTAAAAAGGATGAGATAGTGGACAGATACACAACTTCACAACAATGATTAACTACATTTACACAATGCAACTATGTAAGTAAATACACAAAGTAGTGTATATATAGTTTGTAGTGTGCTACCTGACAACCTGTAGCACATTTAAAACTTAACTGTAAACTTTTCTAGTCTCTCAAGCTTAGCTACAGCACGTTTGTGTGAAAGTGTCTGTGGGGTGGATGTAATGTAGCATTCCTCACTGTCTTTGAATTACATTTATTACACTCTTCGGTACATGTTACTTGTTGTTTGTTATTTGCTGTTTGTCTTGTGATATTTAAGTCAATAAACGAACTACCTAAATAGGCATTCGCTGTAAAGCACACTACTTGTAATGAAATGTGCGGTGTAAATTTAATTTCCTTGTGGTAAAATGGCAGAAACTCTGACATGTAAACAGAGCACAAATTGCGTCGGTGTTGTGTAGGCATTCACTAATAATCTTACAGTATGTGGTAATATGTCTTAGGAAGTCAAGAACAATCAGTGAGCAAGAATGCAACTTATCATATCTATCTATCTATATATCTATATATTTATATGATGTGTGTATATATATGTGTATATATGTATATATATGTGTGTGTGTGTGCATACATACACACTTACATATACATACACATTTATGTATATGTAGCATAATGCTGCATAACTAGCATGAAACTCACTAGCATGAAACTCACATCTGAAGCACTAGCCAGTTGTCTATGTGTTCGAGGTACAACCTGATCCCACAGGTGCTGCCCACTGATGCTCAGAGAGTTAGTGCGTGGCCTGTGGGTGACAATAAGAACCTCCTGGGCCCAGTCGTCCATCAGCCGTTGCAAGTCTTCAGGCAGATTGCTTTCATTGCCACTCATTGAAGTGCCAGTGTATGTGGCTGTCTTGTTGTTGCTGTTATTGGCCTGAGCTTGGGCCAGTCCCATCACTGGCTGATGAGGAGGAGGTGTGGCACCAGTAGGCGGCTGCTGTGATTGATTAAAAGCCCCTGATCCAGCCGCAGACCCTGGGAGGACACACACACACACACACACACACACCAAGTTTACATAGCTCAATTTAGCGAGCTCAATAAATTGAGATTCATTTTAGTGAGACACTGGAATTCTACATACTGCTGCCACGCTCTTTGCCGAGACACAGTCGCTTCAGTGTTGACCCTAAAAGATAAAAAAGACCTTATACAAGTTATCATTAGCATTACTTAGTAATGATGATCAATAACAGGACGCAGTGTGAAACAAAGCTTCTGAATACTGCCGCAAAACAAAGCAGAAAACTAAAACCAAAATAAATGGGTAATCAAAGCAATAAGTCCCCTGAAACAAGAAAAGTCATGCAGGTGGCCCATGTGAGAGGCTGAGAGTGCAGCTTGGATTGTTAGAGAGGCAGTGGTAAGAAAAGAGAGAGGCTAAAAAGAGATGAGAGATTAGAAATGTTATAACAGATTGGCGTGCATGTGACATGCAAAAGTCCGTTGCCTAGTAATGCATGGTGGATAACAACAGCAGAAGCATCAGTAGAAGACACATGAAATGTGAGATAATGTCCATTACTATTATAATGAATCTTGATTATCCAAACCTCAAACATCTGAAACAAGGCAACAGGTCGAGCTATTATATTAGGCAATTTCTTGGTCTATGATAATTGTTTAAATTCATGATTCACATTTGGAAAGGGTTTTCGAAATAACCTTTAAAATGAAAAAAACAAACATTTAATCAATCAAAAGTTTACTTTTTCAGAACAAACTTTAATCTTCAGGGGGTTTGAATAAACAATATCTTTCTGTGCAAGCATAAAACACAAGGTAAAAGCAAGTAATAAGAATGAGGCGAGGCAAAAGAAAACCCAGTAGTGTTGCACAACGGTTTGGCAAAGACGGAAAAAAAGGATATCAGTGAGATTAAAGAGGAGATATAGAACATATGGAAAACAAACAAGTGACGCTATGCGAGAAAAGAGGAGATACAAACAGATAGACAAAGACACAGGCCCACTGAGAAATCTAGCTCGTGGCTTGCTACTGGATTTATAGGTCACTCTCTCAGACGGTTGAGGGTAATTAGACCAGCCTGTAGAGGAGTATAATCAAAGAGGGAGAAAGACACCAGGGTAAGAAGAGCACACAATGAAATACCCAACCTTATTAAATAAACCACCATAGTTGTTAAGAAGAGTTTGCTGTTCTGTTCTAGATCTGCTGCTGTTCTAGATCTGCGGAATCTAGAGGTTTACAGTCTAGTGTAAGAACTGTGTCGCTTGTGGTCACCTTGTCCGGGTGGAACTTGTGTGCCGGTGCCGTCTCCATGTAATCCAGCGTAAATGTTATCAGACGACAAAGACCCCTTGAGGGAACAGGGCTGCTGAGTCTGCACAGGCTCTGAGGTTGAGCAGGGAATGTGGCTCGTGCACGACCGCGCCCTGCCGTGAGTGGGGAAAGACCCTTTGGCTGGAGAGCCATTTAAACTCAACGTGGGCTCACCTGTACCTGTAGCAGCACCTGAACACACACACACACACACATACAAAGACACACGCACAAGCATCAGAATCGTACACTCCTTGTAAATATTGGACTTACAACGCTGGAGATTCTGAAAAGATACTGACTGGATCTGCTGGAGTCACTAGTTTTGGTTGTGACATTTCTAAATTGTTGAACCAGAGGGCTGAGAAGTTTGCCAGGCTTCAGCTTGTGCTTGCTGGATCTCTTTCTACGGCCGGCATGTGGTGCAACGTGTGACAGACCCAGGCCGGAAGGAGGGGCTTTGCCAAGCCGGCGATATAGCAGTTCCACTTCTCCCCGCTGATGGGCCTGCAGTTCAGAGATCTCCCTCAGATGTCTGAGGGGGTGAGGGCAGGAATATACTGGTCACTTACAAGCTAAATGACAAAATATTTTCAAGTAAAGACACTAAATTAGGCTGAAAGTAAACCACTGGCTATGCTTACTTCTCCCTGAGTCTCTGTAGTTCCCTCTTCATGTCCGAGTCCTCCATCTCTGAGTCATTATCGCTGCTGCCATAGGCTGAGCCGTGCACACCTCCATGCCTACTTGGTGAGTCAGAGCTCTGCACACTGCTGCTGCGCCCTGATCGACGGAGGAAGGCCACTGCCCTCTTCATGAGGTCACTTCCTCTGCGCTCGGAGCGAGTATGTTGAGATGGGGTGGCAGGAGCCAGCTTTGCAGGGCTACTCTCAGCCCCCGAGTCAGAGGAAAGGAAGCGAGCATGGACTGTGACATCCACAGGGACAGAGTTCGAGGTCAGGGCACGGGGCAGGGAGCCCCTCTTGGCAATGGAAGGAGGTGTGTCCAGGTAGAAATCAGGCGGGGCAGAGTAGCGGCTGCAACGTGTTCTCTGTGTAATTTCGTCTTCAGTGCTAATCACAGAGAAACGGCCAATTGTGGTAGAGGTAACCATGGCCTCAGCCTGAACATGGTCCTCACTGTATGCTACAGGGTGCGCCGGTGAGGCGGCGCTGCTCCAGCTCCTTTGTTTCACATCGCGTCTGTTGGCCACTTCAGGAGGAACAGAGATGATCTGCCAAAAGCAAAGAACAGACTGAGTATTCCTACTAATTCCTCCTAATAGCAAGTGCGGTGGGAATTAATCTGAAAGACAGAACTACTTCCCCTTAAATGTGAGGAAAATATCCCTTTCGCACCTTAAATCGACCTCTTGTTCCGGAGCAGGAAGCAGAATGAGGAACGTGTCTTCTTGACAGCGAAGCTGCGAAAATGTCCACAACACTGAATACTGAGCCACTGCAGTAATAAACTAACAGTAACACATAAATTCAGTCAAAAGCTAATGATGCCAGTTGTGACACATTAATTAAAGTACGATGTACATACCACACACGGCTGAGTCACTCAGCGTGCTCAAACTATCCATTCTCTCTGGAATTTGAGGCTAATCAAGGTGACAGGATGAGAGATGAACAAAACACATGAGAAAACTAGATACAAAAACAGATACAAACCATTAATCAATGTCCTGTAATATACTTCTTAATGTTGCCTGTATTTAGAAGATATGGCAGAATGCAGACCCTACCAATAAGTTATGTTTTTCATGTACAACAAATAACAGCCATAATTCCCTTGAATTCCCAATGTACGAATCGAAATATAAGAAAAAATGGTGATAAAAATGTGATAAAACATCATTTTATATTGTAAAAAAACTAAACAATTTCAAAATAGATTGATAGTTCTTTTAATGCATAGATCTCATCCAGATAGCAACTGAATCTAAGTTTTTTATATTTTCTGACGCTGTAAAAGGTTTGTTCACACAAATAATGCCTATAAATACAAAATAAAACATTTATGCATATGCAATACTTTGTTGTCAATCAAACTGTTTTCATTATGCTCTACTATACAGTGAAAATATTCAACCTGTAATTTATATTGTGAAAAACCTTAATGACTGGGTCTCTGATGTTATTGTACTTACCAGCTGTTCTCCTGCTCTGTAACGTCCCTCCCCCATCGGCCCTGGCGTGCTGTTTCCTGACCCTCCTGTGGCGCTGTCTGGACCAGGAGGAGACTGAATGTACTCAGTGCCGGAGCCTGGTGTCTCTGCAGCACTGCCTGATGGATAC
The DNA here is from genome assembly GCF_002260705.1 of Seriola dumerili. Classification (NCBI taxonomy): domain Eukaryota; kingdom Metazoa; phylum Chordata; class Actinopteri; order Carangiformes; family Carangidae; genus Seriola; species Seriola dumerili. The sequence continues at coordinate 278,899 of NW_019174364.1, read as the reverse complement.
ATGGGAGCATATTCCTGGTAGAGCAAGTTCCTTAGTTTCTCGTCCAGTGTTTTTATGGTGCTGTCCACAAAGCCCCCACGGCCAAGCCGTCCTTCACCATCTGACTCACCGGGCCCTGCTCCCGGCTGGGATGGCGCTGGGCTCTGGGGTAGTGAGGACACTTTGGTCCCTCCCACGCTGGAAAAAGGCTGGTGGAGCACCACAGGCTGCTGTGGTCGCTCGCTTCGCACTGCAGAGGTGTAAGAGACAGACAGCGGCTCTTTGGCTGAACCTGGCTCCTGGAGGGGAAGCGGGGTGAGAGGAGGCCCACCCTGTGAACCGCTCACATCCAGAGATAGCGGCATGACCAGAGGGCAACAGGGCACCTCCTCGGCCATAGAAACAGGACATGTCATGTCAGCCATCTGCTGAGCGGCGTGGATTGGGGAGATGGAACCCAGAGGGGATCCCTGTGGCTCATCCACTGGGAAAGATGTATGTGGGGACGGCGGGGGCAAAGGTTGAGCCCTGGCTGGCTGAGCCTGATGCACGCTGGGCTGCACTGAGCTGCCCACAGGCTCCACTGATGGTACAGACTGAAGCGTTGGGGGAGCAGACACAGGAGGTGACAGAGTGGCAAAAAGAAGTGGGTCTGTGTTGGACATTATTGGAGGACTACAGAATCCATACACATCATAGGAGAAGCCTCCACTGCCACCAGACATTGTAGAGGATGACCCCTCTTCTGCAGGAGGAAAAAATAAGCCAGATTTATAAAAGATTACAAGATTCAAAAATATTTTTTGAAAGTCATCAAATGCCCATGAGAGCTGAGGGATGTCTTTCATTTAGCTGCCACAAGGTGGTGCTATTGCTCCATGATGCTGTCAGACATTGTGCTGAAATTGCTCTGTAGAAACAAAGTCACCTCTGGATGCAGATGGCCTTGCAATGCCGCTGTCAGCAGGCTGGGTGGTGGTTGAACTCCCAGGTGACTGCGTAGTTGTGCCGTCAGATGGGGTGTCCTGGCTGGATGTGGGTGTCTCTTCTACAGGGCAGATTATGAACCATCTTTTTCCTGTATGAAGAACTGCAATCCAAGATTTCAGACAGTTACCACACCATGCTTTTACAATATGAATGTCACATATAAAAAAAGGATTTATTAAATATGCAGATGGTTACATTTTAGAGAGAGAATTTTTTTTTACCGTTCTGCTGATAGACAGGCTGAGGTGCTCCAGGCTGCTGACTCTGCAGAGTGATCAATAGATGTAAGCTACGTGAATATGCTACTTGCCACTTGCTTTGCCTCTCTGTATTTATTCGTTTATATCCATGTCCATGAATATGTCTCTGTCCACGTCTAAATATATGTATCGTAGTGTGTAAGTATCTGTAGTGTATGTACCCTCGTCTTACCTCTCCCTCTAACCCCTCAGAAATTTGGCCTTGTTGTGGACTGCAACTCAAGGTGGAGGCCCTTTCACCCTCTATGTCTTCATTCAGCATGTCCTCAGCTTTATCCACGATGTCCTTTAGCTGGTCGATGAAGATCTCCTTCTCTAACAGAAGGATGAAGCCATTGTCTACCTGTAGGCATACAGTTTTAAAAAATAAACAATATCAAAATACAAATATAACCAGCGGACAAGACAAAAGCTATAAACGGTAAGAGGCTGAACTAACCATGTAAGTGGCAATTTCCTCTGGAGCATCTCCATCAAGATCAAATTTAAATGTCACCATTTTGTGATTGTGAGTCTCTAGCTGGCATTCGACCATTTTATCACCAGTGTTGCAAACCTGTGGTGGAAGAGGTTACACTTTAAAATTACAAGCATTACAGTTTGAAGAAATTGTAACTTCAGTTGTCTGAAATGACACCACGACTCACATTGAGCATGCTAAGTTTAGGTTTGCTGGTCTTTTCTTGCCGGGAACGTGTACGGGCAGACTTGCGGTGGTGTTTCCTGGGTTTTCCATCCCCTTTCCCCCCACTAGCCAAGCTGTCATAGCCGTCACTTGTTTCCTTACCAGATGCCACATCAGAGTTGAGACTATGAAAAAGAAAAGATGAAAACACTGGTTGGTGACACATTTTCATCACAGTAAGTTACAGAGAGAACAGAATCTGTAGAGACACACACCTGTCATAGGCATAGTTGAGTAAAGATACTGGTTTGTCCTGAAGCACATCCTGCGGACAGAAAATATACAGCAGTGTTATTAATGTTAATGTGTGCTATTAGCTTTCGACCTGATGGCTTATCTCAGTGAGCTGCTATCAGGATAGAAGTATAAAACTGATGTGAATTTAATAAAAAAGGCGGCCAGTTTGAACATGTTTTCTGAGTAATAATAAGACGTTGCTGATGCAGAGACAATTTTCATCCAGGAAATGTGTACGCATATATCAGTATTACACTCAAAAAGGTGCAAACTTCGGCTTTATCCCTACCTCTACAGAGGGCTCTTGTTGAAGGGTGCTAGACGCAGATGTCATTTCGAGGTTTTGCTGAGTTGTGGCTAGGCTGGCACACTCAGGCAATGAGACTGCTGTCTGGATGCCAGTAGGCTGCAGAACTGGAGCTAGGACTGAAGCTGCGACGGGAGCTGGAGCAGGAGCGGGGGCTGCAGATTGCACTGGGGCTGGTAGGGTGACAGGGATTGGGGCCGAGACTAAACCTGTGTGTTGGGGTTTGCCAATAACAGAAGACGTGTCTGAGCTTGTAGATGAGACTTTTGGTGGTTCAAAAGCGGGACCTGATGCAGAGACTGGTGCTTTAACAGGGGCTGAGGCTGGAGCTGGTACTGCTATTGGAACCTGCATTGGAGTTGAAGCTGGAGTTTGAGGCATGGCTGCAGCTTGAGCTGATACTGGGACTGGTGGTTGGCTTTGTGCTGGGACCATAGCTGGGGTTTGTGCCGGTGCTTGGGATTCGACTTGAACTGTAGCTGAGACTGACATTGAGGCTGGGGCTGGAACTGGAGATGGAACTGCAGGACCTACAGTTAAGTCTAGGCCAGCTGCAGTAGTCTCTGCATCAACCCCACTTCCCCAGAGAGAAGTCTGAACAGAAGGCAAGACGGGGTGGACCGGAGCCAAAAGCTGAACATCTCCCAAATTCCCCTGTGGAGCAATCGTCTGTACCTGAAAAAGAGAACACATTTAGGGAATTGTTCAATTGTACAAATATTGTTTACCAAATGCCCAAACGCATGGCCTGCATGCACTACACCAACGGTTAAGACCGATTGCCACCTTACTATTACAGATTTCCCATGACCAGCCATTACAGTGAGAACTGAGTCAAATATTCACCTGGATAGGCTGCTCAGCCATTTCCTGCTCAGGGTGGGGGGCGGGGTATGGGGTGGTTCGTACCTGGGAGAGAGGTAAGTAATGGGTGGAATGGAAGCTACAAAGGTTTGGCTGAGATGGAGCAGGGCCGCTCTGCTGCTGGGGCATTGCAGGGGGCATGGCCATGGTAAGAAGTGGAATTGGGAGCACCATATTGGGCACGTGCTGAGGTGTGGACAGAGGGGTCTGAGGGGTTCCTAGAGTAGGTATAGAGGGCAAGGCAGCATGAGGGGTCAGAGGAAGGGAGGGATGGTGGGGTGAGGGTGAGTAGTAGGTGCTAGACATAGAAGGGCCACTGCTGCTGTAGGCAGATGGCAGAGGAGCTTGGGAGAAGGGAGGGGGCTTATGGCCCCCTGTTTTAACAACGGGATATGGTGAGGGAAACTGGGAAAGAAAGAGGGAAAATGGATATACAATGAACAAAGACAACCAGTCGATAGAAATAACATTCACACAGGCCCTTTATGATTTACGCAACCCTGTAACCTGTATTAACCTTTGCAGGATGTTTATTCTGTCTCTATCTTAGTTTTACCTTACGTTTCTACCTCTACCACAACGCACCTGTGTGCTGATCTGGAGGGGCAGGAGTGGGGGAGAAGCACTGGAGACTGACTGTGGAAAACTGGCAGATATGTCAGGAGGACTCAGATGAGATGTAGACTGGTCAGCAGATAACAGCTAAGGAATAAAATCAAATATTCGGTTTTTTACTTTGACTGGAGAGTATGACTTTTTTTGATGGATGTACCAGCTAATTCTCCATTAAACTGACAAGATATTCTGGTCTAAAAGCTCAACTTCAATAAAAGGGAGCTACAGGGCAGGTAGACAGTCTATGATTCAGTTATTCTGTGTGGTTTGCAGTGTATGTACCATAGCCCACAGTAAGTTATAAAAGATGATGGTTCTACCTGGGGCAGGACAGCAGCTGGTTGGAGATGGCACTACAGGGAGGAAAGACAAATGGGAAGGAAACACAAAGCAAATGAAAAGCCATTCACATACACACACACACACACACACACACACATATATATATATATATATAGATATACAGTATATGATGAAGCATTTAAAAAGGGGAACTCAGGTGAACTTTTTACCCACCTCACCCACAGATGCCCTACAAAGCGTGTGTTTTCAGATGCTTGGTGCCTCTAAATTGCACTTTAGTTTCATGTATGTTTTTGTGTTTTAGTTGACTGTAGTGCACTCAACAGCTGACACAGAACGCCCACTCCAGAATTAGTCATTTTGGATGTCAAATAAGCAAAGTTAATATAGTAGCGAGTGACCATACAACTAGTCCACATTCCAAATGTGCTAAGTCGTTGTAAACAAAAAAACCTGCTCTTTTATTTAGATCAGCCAGCAATCCAAACTCATTTATATTCTACTTATACTACTCTACATCTAATTCATTGAACTTATCTAATTTCATGAATCTGTTGTAGCTACTTTTTCCCAGGAAGAGCAGCTTTTATACCAGTAACAGCCAATCAGGATCCAAATAAATGAAACAATCAATAATAATAATAATAATAATAATAATAATAAATAATGAATAATAACAAATATTTATATGATCTAGGAAGGCAGCTCTGATTGGGCTACAATAGTTGACTTCCAAACGGTTTCTTCCTAATTCTGCTTTGTGTCTCTCACTACAGCTGTTGCCAGGGCCTGTCGCAGTTAGATGCATGCAGTACCTGCTCCTGGCTGGGTTGCACAGTAACCTGTGTCTGTAGAGTGGGGGCTGCAGCTGGAAAACTCTGTGCTGTCTGTCTACTCTGGGGTGCAGTAGGGGCTGGCGTAGGTGGAGCAGAAACTGTCTGTCAGAAACACAGAGAGGTGACATTTATTGGATTCTATTTATAATATGATATGACTCGCTATGGAACAGAAGATGATGTTTGTGTATTTACTATAATAAATCCAGCACAAGGTTAAAATGTTCAACGCGTCAAAGCAGGAGTTGCGATGCAGCGGGCAAGGTTTAAGAAAGTAAGCTGAAATGGAAAATGGGAGTTACAGCATTAATCTATCCTCAGCCACCCAACATGTTCACTGCCATACACTCTGCTAGCGCCTTATTTTGTATGCTGCCACACTGTCCTGCTATGTTCTGACCTTATCCAAAATTGAGACCAGAAATTAAATCCTTATTGGGGATTAAGCAGGAGCAGGGACTGGCTCTTGAACTTTGCTATTATCATGGAAAAGCCGTAGGAGCAAAGCAGCTGCCAGGTTCATGAACGATACAGCAGGCTGGTGCTATGCCACTATTTAGCCTAAATGAAATCTCCTTCTCTAACCTACCAGTGGATCCAGTCTGCCTTTGCTGTTCTGTCGCAGTAACATCAGGTTCCTGTCCAGATTTGGGCTACAGAAGAGCGGGACCTCCAAGCTCTGACTTTTGTCTATACGCTCAAATACGGAGGAGGAAGCACCCCCAACCTCCCCATGGCTGTGCACTGGATGATTAAAGACTCTCTCCGAGAGGATGGGAGAACTGGTCCTGCGACCCACGATGTGATGGAGACAGTGGTTGAGAAGAGTGAGATCTGCACCTTCATACAAACTCCATGGGAGCACAACTTGTGAGGGTGGGGAAAGATGTGAAGCTGAATTAAGCGGGGTTGTTTGACTGTTTGACGATGGGGGAGAAGTTGATCTCAAAAGAGGAGGGAGAGTGACTGAAGGAGTCCTTGACAGATGAGGAGATGGAGGTGAGCCTGGCTTAGAGACTGGAGTGAACTGGGTGGATGTGGAGAAAGAGCGTATGTGTCCCAGAGATTCACCTTCCTTCGTTCTATCTCTCAGGAGGAGAGACATGCAAGCCTTGCAGTGGCGGTGGGGCTGTGGGCTCCGTGGGACGCTCTGATGGAGCTCTGAGGGAGGTTGTAAATTCAGGGGAAGGAGAGGTGAATTAAAATGACTTGCTGAGTCATGATCAGAGTGTCTATGGGGGGACAACAGAGGAGATAATAATGGCAGATTGTGGGCAGAGATAGAGCATAGGTAGTCTGTGGCATGCATTGAACTCTCTGTGCTATTTGTTGAAGCCAGATCCTGTGACGGACATAGGCAGGGGCTTGGGCTCATTGTCTTGGTGAGAGGGTGTGTCCTACACCGTAACATCTCAACCAGGGAAGCGCTTCCACGCCTAAAACACAACGCGCTCTCAGTGATGAGCAGGTTGTTATGGCATACAAAGGGATCACTATAGTGACGCTGATCAGGTATCATTGCAAGAAAGAAAATAAGAATGTTATTGTTATTTCAGAAAACTCAGAAAGCAAAATGAAAATTTAAGAAAGTTGCCACAGAAATAAGAAATAGTTTTACTCACTGTTTGAGACTGATAAGGCCCCTGGTGCAGTTGTGCTGCAGTTTGTTGATAGGCCCCAGGATGCAGTTGACCTGTGGTTTGCTGGTAGGCTCCCTGGTGTAACTGCATGGATGCATGTGTGTAGTTTTCATGTGAGGCCTGTGCTGTGGGTTGCTGGTAGGGCCCCTGGTGCAGCTGAGGGTCAGCCTGTGCAGGAGGACTGTAGATCATCTGAGCTGTGGAAATGGGCTCTGGAAGTGACTGGTAGGGCCCATTTTGCTGATTGCTGAGCTCGTCTAATTGCATGGTAGAGCTCACTCCACTGTCAGCTGTAATAACAGAGTGAATAAAGCATTAGGATTCACTGCGATGCCCTCTGCAGGAAGGACAGACACTGAGAAAGGACAGGGAGAGAAGGCAGTAGAGTAGCATCTCATTAAAATTCAAAAGCTGGTTGATGATGTCTCATTGCTGACTAATAGGTGCTGGTCAGAAGCCGTGTTTCTCTCTTACATTCATGCATACCAATTTAACCATTTTACGTCATAGTCAGTCCTGTTAACAGCTGAATGAGTTAGACCAGTGGTTCAATTTATTACAAGAGCCTGAGGTTGTATGCCATATGATACGTTCATGTGTGCTTCTGCTCAGGTTCTCACATGTGGTAGATGTGGTGGCTGGCACAGCACAGATCAGAGTCTGTGGCTCCACCTCTTGGTCTTCATAATCTGTCGTGGCTAATGTGGCTCCCTGTGGCACACCGGTACTGGGCACCTGCAGCAGGTTCTGCTGCGCCTCACCATTTCCTGGTGACACAGTCCGCTCCCTCCTCCATTTGATGAGGGCCACACGGTCTCGGATGGATTTCCCAACTATCTTCACATCGCAGTCCAGGAAAAAACCTGATTCAACCTACAGGATACAGGTAAGATACTCACTGCAGATCAGAGCAAACTGCATCAACATTGTAATTCAACGACTTACTGTATGTAATAAATCAACATATCAACTCCAGTTTCAATCAATACAGTACATGCCTCAAGTATATCATTACAGAGCCTACATTACAGACCACTGACCTACTCCCAGTTACATTACACCTAATTAAAAGGGCCTGAGATTGTGTTCCAAAATTAAGACAACTGCATCATTAAATGACACTTAGACTACATTCAAGAACCCACAGTATATAGTGGAATTATACTACAAAGTTAATAATCCACAAAACGTTGTCCTAATATATCCAAAGCATTTCCTCCACTACCTCACTGTGTCTTATTGTGCTTATACTACAACCACTTATCACATGCAAAGAAAGAAACTGTGCTCCAATCACCATCCAGTTTGTTTGTAGCCAGTTTAACCCATGGTTCAGCAAACAGCCACAGTTAACTGGTAATGTTGTAAAAGGCAGAGGTATTGTTGCTATGGTAATATTCTTTACGCACTGAATTACAACTATTTTTGAACTGTCGAAGGATTTTAATAAACACCTGCCAGCCAATTAGTATTTTCCATGGATATGGCCAAGTTGACAAAAGAAACCACCCAGAGTGGGGACTACAACAAAAGCCAAGGTCAGAAGAGAGCAGGGACATTTAAACCAGACTAAAGTAATATTAATAGAGTTAACCCCTAATAAAAAAAAAGTCAAACTCTAAAATTGTTGTCTGTCGGCTAACAAAATATGATTAGTCTTTCTGTAACTCAAAATATTTGTTTACCATTTCTTGGGCGACAACCTCTGGGACCTCATTCACCAAGTCAAAGGTAAACTCAATGGCACCAGTGTCCTTGTATTTTCCTTTCAACTTTTTAGGATCTTCAACCCACAGCTTTAGAGCAATAGATGATTTCTTCCCATCATCTTCTTCATTGAGCTCCACCCTCACGCCTGTATCCTCTGCAAAGAACGCGTGATTCAGGAGGTCCTTGATGGAGTACCTGCAGGAAATATACAAAAACACCAGCTACTCACCTGGACTGAACATCACAGAGACAGAAAAAGCTAAGGCTACACAACACAGAGAAACACTGTCACTTTCACAGAAAATGCGTCAAGAGTCATACACAGGTATTTATGTCACAATGCATGAACAGAAACAAAACAACCCCTACCCACGTATAAAATGTGTCACAAGCCCTGAGACAGTGTCAAAGATCCTGCTCCACTTACCGTTCTTCCCATCGGTGACATATGCACTCCCCGATTATTTCCTTAATTTCAGGGTCGCTGACTTTAGCGTAGCTAGCAGGTTTCACCCCCTGCAAAACAAACCAGCATTAATATCTCTCAGCTTACCAAGTGTCACACTCAAAGCAGCAGTACTTAGCATGTGACTGTCTGTGTCAAATACAGATACTCCAAAGCACTTTAGTTTTTCTTAGACATCTCAACTATGGGGATAAATAATAAATAATAAAGGAGTTACTGCTACACAGGGGGACTTTTGGAGCAAGGCAACATTTAGTTGAGGAATTAGTCGATCCACAAAAAAATTATCATTATTAGGCTATAACTGAGTCATAAAATAATTCAGTGGTTAAAGTGGGACTTTTGAGAGAAAACACTTTTCCTCTAACAAATAAATAGTCAAATTCCATCGCTCAGTTCAAGACACTCAGTGATTTTGCTGCTACAGGCTTACTTGCTCAGGCATGAGAAGTAGCTTTCATGGCAAATGTTAGCTAATGTTAGCAAACTTGAGGTAAATATAGCTACTGTGTTAGTTCACTGACTTTACGACGCTTCTCCACTTGTGCCACTGTTACATTTAGCTTTGTTAACATTTAGCATTTTAAGATAAGTGCTAACCATCACTTACACAGCAGTTAAGCATTTAGCATTTAGCCTATTACATGACTATCATTTTGTAGCCACAGTGGTTGCTGTTCAGTAAAAGTCACATAGTCTTGATTTACAGATACAAAACATGTGGATATTTGTTTCTTGTCCATTTCATCACTATGTTTGAATAATAATCGGGTTTTAGTGTCATCAAATTTAACATTTTAAAGAGTGTGTGGTTAATGAGTCAATTAAAAATAAATGATTAATTGATAGTGAAATAATTTGTAATTAGTTGCAAGCTTGTCTGCAAGTCCCTCACAATAATTTTAGTATATATCATATTAGTCATAATTTTCAAAACCTTTTCGAACACTAACTTGAAATGGTTGTAGTAGCAATGACAGAGTGTAACACTTTTGAACGTGAACTCACGCTTGTGACTTTGCGGTAGATCTGTGCAGCATTTTGACACTCAGAGTAGGGGTATTCTGAGGTGGCCATCTCCAGCATACACATCCCAAAGGCATAGACATCCACAGCCTCATCGTAATGCTCCTCATACATCTCTGGAGCCATGAACTCTGGAGTGCCTGGAGAATTAATTCAAGAGACGGTGATAAATTCTGAACTCACACACTGTTATCAGTGTTTCATTATATTTCACTGCGATCAATACCAGGGTCAAGGACTGAAATTCAACACACCAGTTAAATCATGATTCCAATAATTTTCTAGTTGCACAAATGACAGACAAGAGAATTAGCTGAAACTGAAAAGAAAAGTAAATGTTGGATGTTCTGTGCAACTTGAACACAATTATAAGAGATTACTCTTTGACAAAAATATCTATTTAATGATTATTTAGCAATGAGCTATTTGAGAAAACTTTGACCAAAATAATATGGGCTTAAAGTAGATACTATGCTGATTTTTAATGGGATTAACCACTGTGTAAAAATATCCTAAGGTACATTTATTTCCTATGAACCAAAACAGTTACTAAAATTGTGCACTGGGAAGGATTTAATTATCCTTGGCTGTAACATTTAATAACATAACATATAGACTTTTCATCCGACTCTGCAGTTCTCCTCAGCTCTAAGGAACTTTTAAGTGTCTTTCAGGTCATTGCTTTGGTTTTTTATGGCCCATAACTTCACTGTTTTGGAACTCTCACCTCTCTCGTCAGCATTGTTTTGAGGCTGCAGCAGGCAGCTCTTTTCAGTGAAAAATCTCTAAGAACTCACCATACACTACCTGTCCAGCACCAATCGGCAGACAGAGACAGTTATGAACTACCTGGTGAGCTTAAGAGTCAGGTAGTTCCTTCAGGAGTTGGAGGAGACCAAAACAGAGCTAAAAGGAGAGTGAATATTGGCGTTACATTCATCAGGTTACCATAATCACGACTCCAAATGAATGCTAATGTTGCTCCATATCTTCTGTCTATGTAAATAGGCAGCCAAGGCTACAATTTCAACTTAAAAGGTGATGTTGTTGTGTTTACAGCATGTTTCCGCTTCCCCCAAGTGGCCCAAACAAGTTATGGCAGGTTTGAAATAAATATTCTGTTCGTCACAATTCAATAAAACATTGTCTTGCCAACTTGCTAATGACTAACCAATAACACTTTTAGCGAAGGAGGCCCTCTTCAGTGTTGCCAGGCCCAGGTCTCCTATTTTGACAGAGCCTGTAGGACCAGTGATGAAGATGTTGTCGCACTTGAGGTCTCTATGGATGATTGGTGGAGTCCTTGTGTGGAGGAAGTGGAGGCCTTTGAGAATCTGTCTGCACCAGCTCCTAAGAACTTTAGGCTTCATCACCTTAAAGCGCTTCAGATACCTGTGAGAAAATATAAACACCATTATCATGATTGAGATGTGCCAGTTGACACTAGGCAAAAGCATTTTCTAAATACATTGAATGGTAACTGGCAGCAAGACATATCATGATATGTCCCTAGCTAGCCACTATGTTGATAAAATGTTTCCAATAAGCTGTTTCTCCTTTGCCAATTGTTATTGCTTTCATTAATGTGAGCTACAAAGACACATTTAATAAGAATTTCTGATGACTATTCTATTTTCAAACTAATCTCCTCATTTTGGCTGCCTAAAAAAAAATGTCCCATTGTGTTGCCCATTATGTATGTTGAATTAATCTGTTTTATTGATTATATTTTGAGTGAGAAAAACAATGCTAAAATCACAACTATTCATTTTATTTTTTGCATGAATAACATCATGGAGTTTCAGCCTCCACACAGTCTAGCATTAGATTTACTGTAATGGTGTCATTCAGCTGGCATGTAACTTGATCAACATGATGTCAGTCTAATGGTTGTTACTGTAAGAAGCAGCAATAAGAGACTAATATTTGCATCTCATGAACAGTGATTTACAGTCAAATATAAAGTTAAAAAGGACATTGGCTAAAATGGGGAGCATACCAAGATATTGTAGATAACTGTTTTCGTTGGCATTTTCATAGTGATTCTTACGTTTTTAGTGTCCCTGAGGTCATTAGTTCTGTCACCAGAACGATACACTTCTTCCCTTTCACCGGTGATTCCCAGAAGTCATAAAATCGCACAATGTTGGGATGCTGGAGGGCCTTCAACATCTCTGCCTCCTCTTTGAACCTCTGTCTCTCAACTTTGGACAGTTTCCGTTCCTGGGGAAAATGGAGAAAGACAATTCATTTTTTAAAATGAGAAATCGTGAATTCGAAGTTTGCCCACTCATTTTTTTTTTTCAATATTCTGGAGACTTATCAGAGAACAAGCTCCAGGAGTAGTCAATTTGTCTAAATTTAACAAGTTTGAGGGGTGGTGGAGGAGGAGAGAGGGGGCTGAATCGTCGTCATTTTCGGATTTTTTGTTATATAAAGTGGTAATTGAAGAGATACAATTCCTTTTTTAACCTCCTTTAAATAGCACATTGTTGCTTCAGGAGTGGGGCTCTGTCAGAATTGCCTGTGGCTCACGTTTAGAGTGAACACAATCTTGGTATTTTGAGTGGGTAGACATGGGGGTCTGAACCAGTTATTCTTTTTTCCCCACTGTGTATAAAACACACACAGCACTAAAACACCTCAGACCTATGAGTAGAATACTGACGTTATTTTCAGAAGACTGATAAGTAAAAGCTAATAATACAGAAACAGACACGTCTGTCCATCAAATGTGCTGCTGGTGAATAATGGAACAAAAACAAACCATTAAGAGTAAGCTGGAAATATATCGTTTTCTATCTCAAAGCTCAAAATTTCAAGAACTCTATATTTGAACTGATCAGTGTTTTACAATTAGTTTCAATCTTACATCTTTGGATGTATAAACCTGAGAGAATCTGTGATGCTGGATCAATATTTTGGCCCCTGTCTTCCCTGAACTGTTGTAAAAAAAATAGTAAAACAGCTGACATCTTCTACATTTCTGTTTCTCTCCCGTCAGCATGGCAGATACAACCAATTGGCTTTAACCACGACAAATGCTACATGGCCACCAGATTTCCTTTCCTACTGTCTTTCACAGACACATTTTAATGGGAACAATGAGGGTGCATTTAAATGTCTTGGGTGCAGAATAACCTACTGTACATCTCTTGTCATTGATTATTGACTGATGCTGGGGAATTAGATTTCATCCACAGTCCATAGCGGCCTATGCAGTGTGCAACCTAATGCATCTGAGATTATGTGCAGCATTGTGAACGATACGCCTCCTGCTTTAGCTACTTTCATAATGCTGATTCTTAGTGAGAACGAATGTATTAGACTTCATCTCACCTCTCTGTCCATGTTGCCTTATTTTCTAAGGAGTTTACCAACAGATTATCAAACATTCTATGCAGAGATCAGACCTAAACAGGGTGTGGCACTTACAACACATCTGCTTTACTCAGAAGTCGTTCAGTACAATAAAAACTGGGTAAAACACATGTTGGCAGCACTGATGTTTGTATTTAATGTACTGTGGAATGTTGAGCACAATAACACTGCAATTAGAAAATATAGCTCTCTTGCTCTGCTGTGTATCCAGTACTATACTTCTTACACGCTGTCCTTAGATGAGCCCACCCTTTCTCTCTCTCCCTGTCTTGGTGCAGAGGGCTGCATCAGCAGGATTCACTCTCCAGACACATCTGTGTGGTAATACCACAGGGGTATAAATCCATGTTTAGCATTCATTACTAAGCCATCAAACAAGACAAATAATAACAAGTGAAAAAGTATTTTGGCATTTTACTAAATTGTGTTGCATAATTTGTAAATTTCGGGTAAACAACTTGCTCAGCAGATGTTTGATCATCATTAAGTAGATAAATAAGTAACAAGACTAGCTGTCTGGCCTGCTCAACACCGGGCACCAGCTCCTCTTCAAATCTGATTTATAAATCTTTCTATAAGCATCCAGTTTTCTGCTGTCTCACTCTTAGTTCTACCCCCAAACACACACACAGCATTTGGGTTACAGCAGCTTTTTGTGAGCGAGCCACACATGCACAGAAGCTCTGAAGGGCAAGGCCTCACCTCCAGGGACTGAATGGTTGAATCATCACTAGAGCTCTCCTAAGAACCCGCTCGGACGCCACACAAATGCAAATATATACACAAATACTGTGCATATACTATTGCTGTTACATGCTTTTCCTATTCGACATTCAAAAAAATTTAAATTCATGTTAATAATGTAGAAGTGTTTAAAAAAAACACCAGTAGTCGGTTTCTCTTTTGACAGATGACAAGGAATACTGAAAAAAAATAGTCGCACTTTAAATCCCTTTAAATCCCTAATGAAGACTCAAATGACTGAATTTTAATGTGTTATTTCAATATGAGCAATACTGTGAACTTTTATTCAATACAAGTTACTAAAGTAGAGAGCCAAGGCTTAAACCTGGGATGTCACCAGGACCTATACTTTAAATTACCCATGGCCCTGTTCAGGACTCTCTCACCCACTGTGTGGGAGACATGCAGTGGATGACACAGTCCCCAGCAGGGCTACATTACCCTGCGCACAATCAACTAGGGGCTGACTCCCAAACATTATTCTTATTATGATTTAATTTAATGTAAATTAAAGATTCTTAAAATGATGTTGGGGTGCTGACTAAGCCTGAGCCATCTTGATTGACATTTTTGGTCCCTGCAAAATGTCTAAACCCCAGTATATAAGAACCAGCCAGTGCACTGACTAAAACAATACAACAAGCAGCTTAAAGTGTGCTAAAATTATTTGCTGGAGAAAAAAGCATACTGCTGCAAAAACCGTTTTGGACTTAACAGATTGTTTATATACTTAAGGCAGTACAATGAACATGTGTTTCAATAAATCCATAAGAAAAGAAAGTGTTTTATAAATTCTTAGGACAAAGCAATGAACTTTGAAAAGGACAGAGAGGCTGAGTAAGTTGAAATCTAAGATGTGCATGTGTCCACATTGTTTTTTTGAAAAACAAAAAACAAAACAGGAGACTGTGCTGCTGTTTCACCAGAGAATACTGTAAAAAGGTTGTTGTTCTCACAGCTTCATTATACTTAATTTACTGTTTTCAAATATAATCTCCTGGCAGTAATTTGCTCTGGACTGACCGCAAAAGCTTAGCACATTTTGAGCCCTGAAAGGGCAACCACTGTCTACAGGTCTGCCTCCAGGCTAATCTGTATATCACATGGATAGTATCTAAACTGATCATTAGATTACCACATACACAGATTAGTGATACAGAAAGCTGTCACTGCTATGAAGCTATGTGTTTGCTGTATAATAGCCCCTGCTAAAATACTTTGTAATCATCTTCAACTGCTGACATTGTGTATAAGGACTGAATACTGTTGAGGAGCAGAAGGCATTCAATACAAATCTAGTCAAGGAAGTATTCAGAAGAGGTGTACAGACTTTATAAGGTCTTTGTAAACTAAGCTCTGTACCTCTGGACACCTCATCATCTTTCCAAAGTATTTTTCAGTAGGTTTAGAAAAAATCACAGCAGCTGTAAATCTGGACGACACAAAACTAAATGACAACATGTAGACAACTGAAACCTGGTGTAATGTGAGAACTGACAAAGAGTCAAAAGCTACATAAGCAATAAACATCTTCTTCCCTTCCTATCTGCACTATAACAATACTCTGAACAATATACTTTTCCTCGGTTGCCCAGGGAGAACAAATATTTCAATGATGGCTCATAAACTAGAAGAAGATGGAAAACAGAATGGGGTAAAACAACATCGCACCTGGGTGCTGTACGGCACAGCATGTCAGCAATATGAGGTTATTAAAACACAGAACTGAACTTCTTTTGATCATTTCTGATCATCAATAAGAAAGTAAATAACACAAATTAAATGGTTTGGCTGCTGACTGGTTAAGCTGATGTTTCTCATGACATGAATGACACATTGCTGAACCTGTCAGGGGGAGGACAAACAACAAATACACAGAATACCCTGAAAGACCCTGGCCTGGGAGTTTGTTAGATTTGATCTGGTGAGAATGTATCATTATATTTTCTCATTGTTTCAACTTTAAATGAATAAATTAGAGTTGAATTAAACTAGTCCTGTGTTTGCTGTGGACCCACATGACCTCCACAAAGTCCCCTGGTTGTGCACATGTTGGTCACCAGTAACCCAGGCTGCACACTCAACAAAGACCTTTCAGGGCAGGTGTCTTTTCAACAAGACAATCACAAATACTGCTTTAGAGTCCTGTAATAACAGGGTGCTATTGGCTGATTGATGACGGACTTGAATGATCACATGAACCCACCTGGAGTTCACACCACGCCACTTCGACCCAGGTGTCGGTGTCAAGACCTTTATAGACCGTCTTGAAGGACCCTCTCCCCAGCTCAATGTCAAACTTGAGGAAGCGCCCGCCAGGTGAGGTGGACACAGCCTTCATCCCGGGCTCCTCTTCGTTCTCGTCACTTCCTGCTTTACCTGTGACATCCGAGTTCACGACCTCAGCCTCGGGCTCGGCTTCGGTCCTGTCTTTCTTCACCTCATCTGCGCTCACGCTCTCTGTGACGCTCTCCTTCAGCCCCACCTGGCTCTCCGTGCTGGGGGGCTCCTGGAGACCCAGGCGGGTTCCTTGAAGAACCCGGGTCCGACTCCGATCAACGATGGTCCGCAGGTCAATGTTGAGCACCGGGCTGCTGTTGACACACTCCGACGTGTCCACCGGCTGCTGCTCCTCGGAGTCTGACACCCACAAACTCCGCCGGATGAACCTCTGGCGGATGAGTCCTCGGTAGTCTGTGGAGGGGTATGCGCTGGGGTCACTGGCTCCTCGCAGGGCTGCGTTTTGTATGTTGACATGGTGGTCTGTCCCATTCTCATAGATAGGCCTACAGGCATTTGCATTAATGTCCGAGTCTAAATTGGGTGCTGAGGAAAATGTGGATCCCAGTGGCGGATCTTTGCTTGAATCGTCCGCCGAATCCATCCCGGGTAATTGTTGAAGACTCAGCCTACCGGCGACATTGTGTGGGGAGGATGATGAGCATGCTCCTCTCCCGGCGGTGGGAGAGTTTGCTGCCTACCTGCAACACTCGCGTGCAGTGACGCAGTTCGCCAGCTCAGGGTGTATATGGCCTTATGCCTTGAATTTGTTTAGCACACAGAACATCCCGACAAAAATGTCCAGCTCGGAGGATGCGTGCATTGCTCCTTGCCACCTCACGCCCCGGGTCCACCTTGCTGCAGTACAGCACAGAGCTATTCAAGTTAAGCCTGATGTCATTGCCAGTTTAACCTATGAGCTCACGAAAACACTTTCCTCCACACTGCATAGGGTCCCCTTCTCCAGCGCATACTAGCCTGTGGAAAAAAAAAAGGTGATATGTTCCGCAGACAGATCACTGGCCTACAGTGGACAGGCCAGGGTGTTTAGGCTCTGCCACGCATTAATCCCTCCAAAAGACACATCACGGGACGGCCAAGTGCGCAGCTGTCATTCTCTGTAAACGCTCATCGACCTGGGCTCTCGCTGAGGCAAATAAATAGCAGGTGTTTCGGGTGAAAGCCTGAATCAGCTCCGAGAAGTGTGACCTCAGCATCTCTGCATTGTTCCTTTAACTATCCGCACGTACTGTTTTTTTTTTTTTTTTTTTTTTTATTCTCTCTCTCTCTCCATAGTGTTGTCCCGGAGCGGAGTGCAGGATGGACACAAGCGCTTATCAGATTATGCTCACTGCGGCACAGTTTCCCTCAGGTCGGAGCAGGCGGCTGTCAGCGCATCTCTCGTCCAGCTGATACGACTGTTGTCTCAGTGAATTTCATCCCTCTTTCAGGTTCGGGGAAAGTAGAATATTTCACGGTACAACCCACGCCCCTAGCAACAACACGTAACCAATACCTCGGCACGCTTTTAGGCGGCACCCTCAGCCTCCCCTGACACGGGCTGTGTGGACCACACCACTGTCCGCCCTCATCGTGACGCGCTCAGCCTCCAATGGGAAGATGACTCTTAAAGCCTACCAACCAAAAGGGACGCTGCTAGGAATTATGGGACACTGGATAGGACGCACCGGACATCTTAATGTTTCACTCTTCCACATGGACCCCGTGCTGAGAGGTTAGAGGGCTGAGACGCTCTCCTGAACTGCTTGCTCAAGTATTTTCTTTTCTCAAACACATGCATGATAACAGAATAATTACAGGATTGTTTCAATCTGATCGGGAGTTAATAAGCTTTTAAAGTTTGCCCATTTTTTACAACTCTATCATTTGTTCAAAGCACTTAAGATACAAATAGTCTATGAAATAAATAAATTTGCTGTGTTGAGATTTCTGGCCAACACAAAGGTCAGATATGGGGGTACAGAGGGCATATTGTCATTATCTTCCCTGTTTTGGACCAGGCTCATTTTTTTCTCTTTCGAAACTTTAAAAAAAATATTTGTTCTATGATTCAGAATCATTACATTTGACTTAAGGGTAATGAGATATAAGGAGAAGGACAAGAACTGTGAGATCAGAAGTCTTACTTAAGGGCTCAAAAGTATCTTTTTCTCCACAAGGTTTAACCTGAAGGGATTGTTTTGAATTTTATAGGGTCGGCTTTGAGGAACACAACCTGCCCGGATCACCAGGGAAACAGTGGAAATAATAGGAACCACTGAGTGGGTGGTTCCAGACCTAAGAGGGCCAGTTTACAATGAGACACCATGAATGTGACAATTAAAGTGGTGGCTGGTCATCCTATTCACATGGCTCCCATTTTGTGGTCACACAAGGCCACATGTGTTTTGTTGGATAAAGGTCCAAGCTGGGTCTAAATCAAGCTGCTGTTGGTTTGTCAACTTTGCTTGAAACACATACAGGAATTAAAGGATGTGCTTGTGGTAGAAAACCAACTTTTGATATTTGTATTAACAAATGTATAGTACCATTATCACTCATGCAAGAAACCTTGCATGAGTGATAATGAAGTGTCAATTTGAAGTGTCAAATATGATACAAAAATAACATGGAGTCTGGTGTCTGGAAGAGTTGCTTTATCTCTATAGACCCTCAGCTTATCAAATCAGAAGTTTAAAGTTTGACTTGTCATAAGTGGAAAGGTGAATATCATCATCAAAGTGTAAGACTTTATCTTACAATATTAATAATAATAATAGTAATAATAATATAATAATAATACAGTAATATGGAAATAATAAGAGCACTGATGTCTTGAGAGGGACTCTATATCAAAATGTAATTTGAATACTTTTCCTATTTAAGTTGATGTCGTGTTTACGTGGTACAAAGCCTTGAGCAAAATTGTTAAATCTAATTATGACAAACTTCAGCGTGTTTCATAGCATATACTTGCTGGAGCAATATGAGCCAGCTGGGCGTGCAATATCCGGTTGAAACGCATGGTGGCGGTATACAGTCACATTGCCTGTACAGTCTGTCAATGAATGTCTACAACTGCAACATCTGCCCAACATCAGCCTTTCAGTCCAACTGAACGGAAATACTCATATATACCCATGAACAGAAATACTCATGGGTTATCCTGACCTGCTCACACTTCTTCAAATATCCACAGGTTTCTGAAGAATCGCCACCCCCACTTTTGGGGCGGTAGTCTGAGGCTTTTCTCCCCTTTTGTCGTCACAGCAGCTTCTATAAACAATGAGCTGGTGCCCGCCGGCTGGACCAAACACTCTTCCACTATATACATGATCTATCTGTTCGGGATATAAGGCAGTTTATCAACAAGATGGCTACGGAACACTTGGAAATGAACGGGGATGCTGACCCAAACGGCGAGGCGGAGGTAAGGCGGCGCTGGTCCCCGGTAAAAAAGAGAAACTATAGCTTCGTGTTCAATAATGTTAAGCCTCCACTAATGTCCTGGTCAAACTGAGCCATGGGTGAGTTTCCACAGAAAGACTCCCCGGTCAGTACAATTAGAGACATTCATCGGTATCACAGGAAATATTTGGCTCTCTTGATTTTCATCCGAGTCTCTCATCCATCCAGACATCTTTATGTTTGATGTTAGCCATCGCAACCTGACAAGAATTGATTAAGCTAATGCAACCGGCTAGCTTGATTTTTGGATTAGCTCTAATTTCAAAACTAATCTGAACATTTCATTCATCTCCAAACCCTCTCGTGTTCGTGTTGGACTTTGCCTCTGTTCCCCTGCTGTTGCCCTCAAAGGTTCAGTTTACATGTAATAACAGGCGACACAGAGGACCATGTGAGAACAGTGTACGATCATTGCCCTGTAAAGGAATCCATGTGGATCAACTCAGCCTGTGACCCGAGCCCGGATTATGATTTGACCTAATGGGCTAAAACTGTGCCCGTTGTAACTTGGTCACACTCAAGAATCATATATCCCCTATCTTCGTCTTTGTCCTTTATCAGGAAGGTCTGTCCAAATGTCTGTGCTCTTGGCCCAGAAGGTTTCAATAGCTAAAAAAAAGCCTTCATGCTTAACAAGCTTTATAACATCAACAACAATAATAATAACAACAACAACAACAATAATAATAACAATAATAATAACATTGGAAAATGGTCTCTACAAAAATTAAATGGGAAGTTGTCTATATATTAAAAAGTAAAACTGCTTCTGGCTATTTCACTGACTAATGATATTTGTTACATTAGTATAGTTATTAGTACAAGTGCAATGTAATTGTTTTTTTGTTGTTTTTTTTGTTTTTTGTTTTTTTTTGCAAATTACAGTGGGGGATGCTCAGTAATCTTTGTTACTCTTATGTGTACAGTGCTGGAACTGACAGAAAACTACAACTGTATTAAAGATAGATACAGTTTTTACAGAATTTATTAAGCCAGTTGCGAAACATTTGCTGCTTCCAGCTTCCAAAAGTCACAATTTACTTTCATATAAGTTTAATATAAGTATAAATAAGTTCAATTGAAATTTGTGATGTGTGTTGGTCAGACAAAACAGGCAATTTGAAGATGTCCCCTTAGGCTCTGGGAACTTATGTTTTGATAATAATATTATAGTCAGTTTCAGGCTTTCATAAGCTTCATTGTTAGAAAAATTATGATTGGAAATAATCAGTAATGTATTGTACATGGTATCAAGCTTCACCTGTAAATGAATAAAAAGGTAAATAAATAAATAAATAAAAACAGTGATTTACAGTAATATCAACTAAAAAATACATAAAGCAGTGTACAGTAATTATTTAATGTTTGCCACTCATAGTTTTATTATTTATATTTATATTTATATTTATATTATTATAAGAAGTCAGTTACCAAAACGGAAAATGAAACTGTCAAAACAGAATTCAATACGTGACACTAGTGAGCGTTCATACTCATCTTTTGGTCTACTATGAGAGAACCCTTCTTCTTCTGTGGCTTGGCAGATTTTCAGAGGTGAACAAAGGGGAATGCTGAGTTGAACAGCTGAACTGAAACCCTGAGCACTGTACTAAACTCATACTAAGTATTAACAGGGGTCTTGGTATTGACCCTGGTTTCTTGTGGTATAATATCTATGCTTTTTAAATGAACCGTTTACCACATCCTCACTTCAGTTTTAGAACAAACTGAAAAAGAAACAACTTCTTTCTTTGCTGTGCCACAAAAAGGAAGGAAATGGACTCCTTGACATAAACCTTTCCTGGATAGATTAGCCAGTCTGTCTGGCAGTTACTGGAACACGAAATTCTTCTCACTTTAACTCTCGACAAGGATACATATTTCATATTTTGTTTTACTTACTTAAGAAATAACATGGAATATCTAATAATAATCTTATAATGATAGTGGTGAGCAAGTGAGTTTCCTTATTGCTAGAAGTGTGTGCTTTCACATTTACTATTTCACGTGAGTCTTTACTCAATTTTTCCACTGTATTTGGGTGGAGGCTATTTTAGCTTCTTGTGTTTCATGGCCTTGTCAACTCGAAACAAAAGATGTGACGAATTATTTTTGACCCCTGAACTAAAACTGACCAAATTACCTTTCTGGTTAAACAAAGTTTCCCTGTTTGAATTTGTCACTGACTGAACACTTTCACTTCCATTACAGTTTCCCTCGAAAAAAGCACCATGATTGCATCATTTTGTGTCACATTTTTGTCATCCTACTGATCAGTTCTGATGTCACCATACTGCATGCATTCAGTTTATTCAGTTGGTTCAATTGTTCTATAACTCAAACGGTCAAACTAAAAAGTGATTCACACATGAATACTATAACACTCACACTAAATGGTATTACAAAACAATTACCACGAAGTATGTCAGTTAAATGTGATTCTTCTTGTCATCAGTACAGCAGATAGTACTAATTTTAAACAGGCCTTGAGTTTATTGACATATGTGAATTTAGATTAGATTGCTTTCATTTTCTCCATGTTAAAGAAACTTTTTAAATACCACGTTTACACAAGTTTCAGGACAGAAAATCAGGCATGTTGGCAGTGTGAGTGTTACAATAGTAAAAGTCAAAAATGTCAAAATTGAGTTTTTTTTACCAACACAGGACACTGATGGTTGAGGCTTATTTAGAGATGTATTAATTATTATTACTAATTTTTACATCACAGAATTATTTAGTGACATCTGATTACTTTATTTTTTAATGTAAATGGAATCCACCATAATGGAACCATTAATAAAAGAACATTGGAGACAAATCTGAAATCCTCCACTGACCTTGCTGAAAATGGATTATCAAGCCCACGGGTCAGATATTATATCACCAGATGTCACTTACTGTATATGTGATTCTTTGTGTCATACTGATGTCAAGGTCTGTGTTTGTGTTCAGGTACCGTTGCGAGACCCATGGAGGAGGCAACCGAGACCCCTGAACATGAACCATTATGCCAATAAGAAGAGTGCAGCAGAAAGCATGCTGGACGTGGCTCTACTGATGGCTAATGCTTCACAGCTGAAGGCTGTGCTGCAGCAAGGACCAGACTCCAACTTCTATGTGCCCCTCATTACTTTTATTAGCATCTCTCTCATCCTACAAGTCGTGGTGGGAGTTATGCTCATCTTCATAGGTATGTTCGGAGGTCATTTCTTAACTTCTATTTCGCAAACTTCAATTCAATTACCCATGAGAAGATTTACAGAAAGTGAAGCCAAGTAAAGTCAGTTTTGTTCATTTTGCCCAAAATCCCATATGTTGTTTCAAAGTGTTTTATAATCTGCGCAGCATATTGAACCCTTTATCCTTACACCTTCAGTTTAATACTAAGGCATACTAAAAATATATATGTATTGTTTTGGTCCTGCAATGCCAAGATAAGCAACCTAAATGATTGCCTTTACTTAGAAAACAAACATAGACTGAGTTTACAGAGCCACAACAGGAAAAAGTAGCTGCCAAGTTGCCTGTGCTTGCTGCTGTTTCCAATTTAAAATAGCTCTCTTCATTATTGTAAAATATAGTATGTCATAGGAGATTTACCAGTACTAAGAGGGTGTGTAAAAATACAAACCTTCCCTCTGACTAAAAGAAGATTCACACAGGTGCCTCTCTCAGACCAGCGAAGCGTGTAATGTTCTAATGGAGGAAGAAGCTAATTATTCACCTGAGGCCAGTGCTGTCAGATGCTGTTAATTTATATGTTAGTCTTCAGTAATGATTGCTTTCCTGCAAATTTGACAGGAAACTCTGTGCTGCCACCTCCTGGGAAAAGGAGGTCACTCCTACTGTCTAAGCAAAACTGTAACGTCTTCATGTGTCATGTTTCTGTCCCCAGTTAAGTGGAACCTGAATGACGAAAGCATGCACTACAAGCTGAACATCATGGAAAATGTTGCCACAGCCTTTGTCTTTGTAATCGTCGTCATCAACGTCTTCATCACAGCCTTCGGTGTCCAGCAGCCCATCCCAAGTGCTTAATCACCTGCTACATGACCTACTAAGCCTACTGATCGACTCAGTAAAGATGGACCTCCACATTATTTATAAAAATGGACAGGATATGTATTCACCAGATTCAATAGCATGCAGGTGCCTTTGCTGTTCTGTAAGTCAATCTCCCAAGCTTGAGGAGGCCCAACGTACCCCGCGGATCAAGTGACATTGTCTGCTGTGGCTGTGTGTGTGTGTGTGTGTGTGTATGTGTGTGTGTGTGTGTGTGTGTGTGTGTGTTAAAGGCATTCCCTTCTTCACCAACTATGACTGTGGACAAATGTGTCGTCAGTTTTCATTTGATGTGGTGCAATTCTCCCCTTTGTTACCTCTTATCATGCTCAGGTTGCTGATGCAAATAAATGATTGCCTTTACTTAGAAAACAAACATATTAGGAGCAATATACTGTGTATCACTCACAACCACTGTTAATGTTTCCTGGGGAAAAACAAACAAACAAACGTTCTACTGTTATTTGGAAGTTTAAATTTGTCAGTATCTGTCAGAATAAGCCTAATGTATGTGTACTGAAAAGAAGAAAACGTAACAGTCACCACAGCATAATCCAAATGAAATTGCAACAGGATCCATTTTGGCTCTACTGCTGATCAAGGTATTACCCAACAGCTTCATTATGGGGCAAATATATTGTTTTACAGCGTTTTAAACCTCATCCAATGAAGTGGACCTTTGTTTTTTTAAGTTCTATGCAAAGTCTAGTAATGTAATGTTTAAACTGATTTACACGAATATATCTTTTAGTGTATGTATGTGTTTATTTTTAAAAGACTTATTTTTAAAGGACCAAAAAAATGTTCCTTAGCTTTCGCTAAATTATCTTGTTTTACACATTATGACTACTATTTTGAATAAATTTATAAATGAAACTACAAAAGTGATATGTTGTTAATTATTATCATGCATAGTTTTTATTGTACAAAGACATAAGTCTCAATCATATGATAAGGCATTTTTACATGGCAGAGTGCACAGAGAATGTGACTGTTAGGCACTGATCAATGAGTAGACATGAATTGACAACTGACACAAATCAAACACCAATATTTCCCTTTAGAATGATATTATAAAAGTGTTACAAATACAAGCTGCAAAAGTATCTTGAGGCACTTCTGACATAACCTTTTGAAATCCTGAAGATTAACCTCCATCACATAGAAATAGGTTTTAACAAAGCACCATACTGTTATGTTCTGAAGATCTTTGTCATACATTTTAATGAAATTGTTTACAAACAGCCTGAGAAATACCATCAAATGTAATATGTCTGCCATTTTGGGGTCTATTAATTTACTGTAGTACTTTGTATTTAAAATAGGCTCATCACTAACTAACTAACTGAAAAAAGGCACATTAAGAACAAGAAAATATCCACAGTATTGGACGCAATATCTATCAATTATTGAGGCTGGGATAAATCTCTCACAAACTGAACAGAACACAACAAATGTAAAATCTGCGGCAATCCTTCGTGTATTCAGCACTGGGCTAAAGGCTACCACGAGCAAACCAGAAAAAAAAAATTCTCATCCTGAGCTGACCCAGAGGAAACAAGAAGGGGAAATATTTAGGCATGCTTCCTGTTTTAAAGTAAATAGTGTGAACAGGAGACGTGCTTTGAGATAAGTAGTTAATAATTTATAACGACATCATTTGTTTACGTTCTCAGTCTTTGTCTAAAATTAATGTTTAACTCGTGAAAAAACTTGGTTAGAGATGCCACGAAGTAGGTGGCAATGCCTTAACCGTATATGTGTTGCAGGCCACAAGGGCCAATTCCATCCTTGTCAAGGGGAGTGCTAACCTTCTCTCCTTTCATACAACACAATGTGAAAGAAGGGACACGTCACTATATATATGAGGAGTTATACAACGTAGTATCACTTATGGTGCATTTCCAAGTTTCCAAGTATTATATCTGCAAAACAAAACTCTGGTATGTTTCCTTTATATCCGGTTGGTCTGTGTAAACGCTTCATTATCACAACTCTTAGATGTTCGTATATTTTAAATTGTTTTGGTCGTAATCCTACCTATAATGCACTGCGCTGGTACGGCGGGATATCATTGGTTGAAGCAATCACGTGATCGCTAAGCTATAAACTATGAACTGGACAGAAATACATGGATGTAACACAAGTCCTAATAATACATCCATGCTGAAATATCACAATGTAGCTACTGCTCAATATTATTTCTGGCTGGTCACGGGACTAATCTCTTTTTTGTCTAAATGTGAACAGCAGAACTTCGGCGGCTCTTCTGAAACCAATATAAACCAGGCTACATTTGGTGCTGTAGCTCCTCTTCTGACCGCAAGATGGCGATGATGTTCTAGTCTGAATTCATTTGGGATGGACACTGAAGTTATTTCAATATGCTTGATATCAGAGGTGACTGAGTAGATAAAGCAGCATAATTCTCAGTTACACAAATAAATGTACATAGTTCAGCATACTGCAAAAAAATACTTTAGGTGTTACCCACCTGAACCTTGGTGTAAAGATGGTTTTACACCACATTTGTGACACTACATTGTTTAATCTTCCTGTAAATCGAGAGTATGCATTTCTTTAACCTATTTAAATAGACATAAACATGAGAGTAAAGAGGGGCAAAGCGCCAAATGTAACAAAATAATTTATAAAACTGTGTACAAAATTAGTATTGAACCCTTGAGAAGATAGTGTGCTGTGCTTTGGTATGACTAGTAGGCTATTCTATGGAGCAGTACTGCTGAAGCACCTGGTATGAAGGAATCGCCCCCTATTTCATGAGGCTTTCTTCAGTGTACCAAATAAGAACCTCCTGAGCTTTTCTTTTCAGACCCAGAGCAGCCATCCCGAGGGCCCGACTGCCTCCCGTCACTTTAGCTTCTACAGAAAAAGGACACTGTCTTAGTAACACTAAATTAACAGCTGTTACAAATTAACTATCCAATAACTCTGGCAATATCTAATCACCACAATTACAATGTCAGGTGATTTTTCAGTTAAACAACTGGAAAACAACTTACCACTGTAGTAATAGAGTATAGTCATCCCCATAGCAACGCCGAAACATCCCAGAAAGAAGAGGGGACCTGGAGAGAGGTTAACAATGCCAAAGTAATTTGGTGTGCTTGTTAAATAACTACCTGACCCATCTTCTGGTGGACATTTAGCAGTTTCAGATTTTTTTTGAATAGTAAAACAGTTTGAATGTTTACATTGGTGACATAGTGACATCTTTTCCTTTCACAACGTACCTCTGTCATTCATAACATGTCGTTGTCGGTAGACACGTGGAGATGCAAGTGGATCCAAGGCATCTGGAAGCAGAACAGGTCACTTTTGGTGTGCAAATAAAAAGTAGAGTACACTAGTATACACAACTAAATATGTATGATCCATTCTATAATATCTAAATAATGATAAGGACTAACCTCTCAGGCGGAGCCGAGTGGGCAAACTGTAGTATACCTCCTCTACATGCAAGTGGAGAGCCCTGTAAAACTCCTTGCATGCTTCTTCGCCTTTGCCCTGCAGATTTGTCAGGAGCTCACCCAGTCGAACACTAGTGGGCACATCCAAGTTTCGGAACTGGATAACAACAACAGCGATTATAAGAGGCTATTTTTGATCCCAAAACTGTAATTATTCCTAGGGTGCTTACTGACACTGGAGCTTGTATCCAGATACTCTGGGTGGATTGAGGTGCTTGAGAAGAATTAGAATAATTTTACATGTAGTGATATAACCTTTCCTTCAGTCATAAAAGTAAGTACCATTTTAAACATGCAAGTACAATTTTAAATATATTAAAAATTTAAGTACTTCATTCTTTGACCTAATTTCAGGAGGAAATAATGTCTTTCTTACTCCATTACATGTATCGCACAGCTACAGTTAGGCTACTAATTACTTTTCAAATCAAGATTCTATAAGGACCTACCAAACCTACCATGAGTTTACAAACTACAACACATATATAGCTACAGTTTTAATTGCTGCTTGCAAGTTAATAGTCCAGTAAAGATAATTACATTGACAGTGGTCATTCTGCTGTGTGATGAATACCTTTACTATAAATGAATAATAATAAAGAACCTTTTGTAAATAAAACATAGATGAACATTTTTAGTGTGAAACTATTATTGAAAATAGAATAATTTTACACTGTGGTGCATCTTCTATTTGTGACTCTGCACCACTGCCAACATGCCACCATGGCAGTGACGCACATTGTATATGAGGACTTACTTTGGTGGCCTCCTTGTCCGTGAGAATCTGCGGGTAGATTCTGTTGAGCTGCAGGATGAGTTTGTCCACCAACTCTGTGTCCAGTCTCTGCTCAGCTTTGAGGAAGGCGCTGTCTTCTACCAGCTGCTCATGAAAACTGTCTGTGCGTGTTATCAGAAGGAATTAGGAAAAAAAGTTAATACTTCATCAAGACCCTTGTTCCCTTCTACACTTTTTGATAATAAGCTAGCCTTTTCACTTGAGGTTATAGGCGTCTGAGAGGTAATTTGACATTCTAAGTGTCTTTTCTCGCAAGTGTGGCAGGAGAGGAGTAGCTATGTGGACATGGTTTGGTAATGTTTCGACAGAACACTTCATTGTCATTTAACTTGTATGTAGACAGAAAATTGAAAAGTAAGCATCTGTCTCCGGTCAAATATGTTCTTGGAAAAACTTTTCAGAAACGTCAACACGACTTGAAGGCGTTACATTGTCACTGGTAAAGCGAGACAAGTCGTTCATGTCGTTAGTACTATGCTACTGTTCGTGTTTTGGACCCATTGGGAAGATATTAAAGCGAAACAGAAGTCTAAATAAGTGGTAAAGTGAGCGTTTCTCTAGTAAGTTAGTTTAAATAAAGACACGAACCTCCCATTGTGGAGTCCCCTCTGTCCTTTGTTTGGACACGCCCTCTGACGTCACTTCAGTCGCGCCTTACGTCGACGTTTTCCAAAAAAAAAAAAAAAAAAACTCTTCTTTTTCAGTTTTCACCGGAAAGAGAAATTAATTGAACAAAAGCTAAGCTAGGCAGTTTTTAAAGTTTCTATTTTATGATTGATCCTTGTCAACTTGTGTTAAGTTTTGTGATATACTGAAGTTTATTTTAGAGATTAGGAGATTATACCTCATTTCTTAATGTACAACTTCCATTGTAAATCTCAGTATTTAAATGGGAATATTTCACATGTTCACTTTAATCATCCTCCAATAACAATACCTTCTAACAGAATTTAATTTATCCATGTAGTCTTTAAGACTGAACAACAAAAGGTGTGTATTACTGTAAAATGAACTGAATATTTCTTCTACCTATTGTATACTGTTACCGTTATTGGTAGGTATGAGGTCAATATTTATTGTATTACCTATTAAAATATGTTATATAATTTGTATTGTTTGTATACACAATAATACACCATGTATTTTGCCACTTAATGATCTGTAAGTTTAAGGGGTAAAAAAGAATACACACAGTGAAAAGAATTGCCAATATATCCAGTACTCACCCCATAGAATCATAAATATTGTACCCACTACTGACAAGTAAAATAGAATACGTTTGTGTGTGTTACGTCTGTATATCTCAAAAATTGTTACTGTCTTTAATTCTCCAACAAAGACAGAAGTAACCTTTATTGTGAGACTTACTGTAGCCAACTTATGTTTTATTGAAAAAGAACAAAGACCTCAGAATTGTGAAAGTTAGATTTATTTCCTCACCAGCCACAACTGGAAGCAAAGACAGTAGCCAACAGTTATGAATTCTGAGCATCTTACCACAGTTTAGTCTTCTTGAAATTCTGAGCAGCCACCTCCACTCAAACTCCCTTATGAAACGAAAAGGATGGTGACATCCTGTAGTCTGAGCAGTGTCAAATAAATATAATTGCAGTTATAGTAAAAACATATAAAAATCAATTAGGACCAAGAATGTGAGCGACAATGTGTAAAATATTTTTTTTTTTTTTTTTTACAACACATCAACATTTTTTTTGCCATGTTTGCAAATTGCACTTGTATACACGACACAAAATGGCACTGTGGGCTTATTGTTTGCAGACAATGGATTTTCAAACAGTTTACAAAAAATTGTATTAAAACAATTACATTAGAGACTCTCCTTCATGAATAAAGTTTATGAATACTATTAACATCTGACCTTAACTTAGAAATCTTTAAATAAGGTTTGCATTAATACTCTTCCTCAGTCATAATAAGCATACAGAAATTTGTAACAGCTCTGCCATGTCCACAGAGGAGGAACCCAGTCATACAAAATTTAGTTAAGACCCTGAACTTGAAGCTCCGTATCTGTAGGATCATATAAATTGAATACATTGAAAAAAAATTTATTGTTTTATGTTTTAATGAGCTAAACAGGAGACATGGTTATCAAAAATCAGAAAGGCACCACTTAATCTAAGGCCAAAAGGAAAACAACTAAGGTAGAAAAGCTTATTTGTCTCTTGTTTGATTTCAACCAGTTTGTTGAAAGTACTGCTTTAAAAAGAATTACCACATAATCTCTGGTTTTGTTGAAACAAATAGGGATAAAAATATGCTGAATCACTTGAAAATGTCATCAAGAACCTGGCGTGCACATACAGTAAAACATTGTATATAACTTGAAACAATTAGTATGACTTTAAACAGAAAGAGGAATCAACTAAGAGCGAATAAAAAAGTGCTCAGTCAGGGTAACACAGGCAATGAGTAATCAGCAAAACACTCATCTTGAGTTTTCCTCTGGTTCAGTAATAATAGTGGTGTACATTGTTGGAAGACTGAAGGACTGCAGTGGCCAGCTGATGTGATGACTCATACTTTCTGCAGTCACACTGGTTTGATAGAACCTTAAGAGATTTTTGTTTTTTGGCACTCTAAAAAAAAGGCGCTTGTCAAATACTGTTGGACATTTTCTTGTGTAAGCAATGACATGATTTGGACCATGATTAGAGAGTGAAGAACCCAGGAGCACAGACTCTCACAGACACTGTGACAGACCTCCTTAAGGCCACCTGGCAGATAGATTTACTGCAAATGGAAAGAAAACAGAAGAAAACCACATTAAATTGATTGTTGATTGATTCAAATTTTCACTACATTAGTAAGATGGAATTTATGAATGAATTTAGCAATTGGGAAAGTTGGCACACAGAAAAGATGGCTGTGGGAAGCAGGACTGAGATGTGTTATGCATGCAGTCTTAACATATGAGTCACTCATGCAACAGGGAAGGTTTTAGTCGGCTCAACACTATTTTACTACTTACTAAGTTTTTACCACTGTTCTCTCTTATACTTTTGTATTCTGACACAAACCTTTACAATTCAAGAATATAGACAATAGTATAGAAAAACATGAATATTGCACTAATCAATTAAATAATTTATTGTGATACATACATTTTTGGTGGCTTTTAGTTTGTCCTATATAAAATCCCCAGTGGTACCATCAATTATTTAACCCTAATTGCCATGTCTAGCCACAGAACAACTCACCATTACACTGACATGTCACAGCGTTCACACATGGATAAAAGCTTGGTACTTTCCATGTCAAATTATACCTTCTTATACTTATCACAGCAAATCTGGAAGGGAAGTAACTGGATTGAAATTAGCGTGTAGGCTTCCAGTTTCATGTGGTTATCAAGCCAAATAAAGATATAAATATCACATGGAAAATAACACTTGTGTTTATCATCCATCCTTGTGCCAAATGAATAGGCGCTGTGTGTTAATTTAACCAAGAAAGCAACAACAATTCAAACTAAATGTGCAATTGTTTTATGGTAGAAAATGACTAAAATCTACACAAAAGAAAGAAATGGTTCACCAGTCTAACATTATGAGCACCATATACTGTTATAACAGTGCAAAAGTATTGAGCAGTAATAATGGAGCTATGTCATATAGTAGGTTAGAGGTATAATGGCTACGAAATAGCTCAGTGTTAGATTTGTGTTTCTTTTAGCCTTTGCATACACTCAACTTTTCAAATTTAGACGTTTTCATAAGGTAGAAAGAATGCTTTGTGACCCCGGAGTTAGCTCTGCAGTACAGCCTCTGACTTACATGATGGCTGGAAGCGGCTCCTTTGCCCTTTAGTTTGCCTTTGCCTCCCACTGCTGTGGCACTGTTGCGCCGTGCCTGCTCA
Source organism: Seriola dumerili (assembly GCF_002260705.1). Classification (NCBI taxonomy): domain Eukaryota; kingdom Metazoa; phylum Chordata; class Actinopteri; order Carangiformes; family Carangidae; genus Seriola; species Seriola dumerili. The sequence continues at coordinate 246,877 of NW_019174364.1, read as the reverse complement.
TGGTCAAACTCCAAGTCCTCCAGGCGCTGAGTTAAGGCCAGTTTCTGCTGGATGGCCATACGTAGCAAAGAATTCAGGGTCTTCTTCTCATCCTCAGCAGCAGCCAGCTGCCTCTGCATGTCATCCAGCTGGGTCACATACTCATCACACCTGAGCAAAAGAGAGGGGAGAGACGGAAAAAAGAGCGGGGGCGAGAAGGGGAGAGGGAAGAAAACAAGAGATAAGCATTATCACCAGCAGGTGGAGCAGTTTGCCTTGGATTGCTGCTGCTGCTGCTGTCACATGTTTTCTCCATTCCCCAGACAGCATTTTCCAGATGGGAGGATGAGGTCCCTGCGAGCTGACTCGCACAAGTATTACATCAGACTGTTCCCACAATGCTTTGTGTCTTTCTCACAAACATACACAGACAGACACTCAAACAAAACAGTTTCAGAATAAGCGCTAAAGTTTCAAATTATTCTTTTTCATTACTAGGAAAAGACACTGAAAAGAGACAGAATTAGCAGAACATAAAGATAAATCAATGTTATTGATGTTTCCTGTAGCAGATCAGAGCAGATAGTGCATGAGTTATAGCGTGTGCCCTGGACCCCTTGGCCATCAGGATGCCACATTACAGTTAATTTTATGTTTAGCGGGAAGTAAATGTAAATCATTGATTATGTATAATCATACCTTGTAGCGAACATGGCTCGAAGAGAGGAGAACGTAGCAGCATCCTCTTTCAGAGCCTTGAGTTCATTGCGGAGCTTCATCATTGTCTCGGTCACCATGGCCTTCTCACTGTCATACTTGCTCTTCAGGTTGGCCAAAGCAACCTCGGCGGTCTAAAGAGAATAAGATTTTATATAATTACTAACTGCTCACACTTAAGTAAAGTCTAAATTCAGCGCTTATTTTAAGCTAAAGCCAATGATTCTGTTGTGTGTGTCAGTTTGAGGAACAATGAACATCCTTCCTCTGAGAAAGAAAACACAGCAGGTATGCATACACACAAGCATGCACATACAGACACAGAGTGGTCTTCTGACCTGCTTGTTGGCCTTCAGCACAGCTCTGAGAGTGGCTATCTGTTCCCTTTTGGTGCTGAGCAGGGACTTCAGTTTCAGGATCTCTTCCATGCAAGCTTCTTTGTCTTTGTCTGCCACTGCGCTCAGCTCCAGATTGGCAAGTCTCTGGCGTGACAGCTCTGTGGTGCGGTCTACGGCCTGCTGAAGGTGGAGGATCTGGTCCCTGATGATGGCTACGATGTTATAGATGTTCATGGGTTCTGGGCGGTGCTCTGGGGCCGGAGCTGGGGAAACTGTGGTGATGCTGGAGTCTGACTTTCCAGGTTCAGTCCCAGGGATCAGCTCATTACTGATAAGAATGAAAGACTGTTGCTCCTGCCCCCTTCTTACCATGACCTTGCCTTCCTTGTAGTAGTCGAGCATGACACGGTTAGGGGTCTCATTGTTGCACATACACACATGGTTGTAGAGATTGGCCAGCTCCTCGCTGAAAGCTATGAGCTCATCCTGGGCCACGTTGAGGCTGCCAAGTGATTCTCCTGCAGCGCTGCTGGCCAGATGGAGCTCTTTCTCCAGACGAATCACCTCCGCTTTGTCTGCTTGGCTAATCTTCTCCAGGGACGCCAACCTTGACCTCAAGTCCTGGACATCGCTCTCCAACTGCGCTCGCTCATCTTCATACCGGGTTCGACAATTCTCGTACTCTGCCCTCAGTGTCTTCAGCTCCTGCCTCAACTCCCCAGCTTCAGACATCGCCACAGTGTATTTACACTTTAGGATCTCAGGTCCGTTGATGTCCAGCTCATAGTAGTCTCCGTCATCATGGCTGTCTCTGTCTTTTTCACTGTCGAGGGCAGAATGGCGCTCCTTACTGGCCTGAAGTTTCCTCATTGCGCTGAGATTCTCAGTCAGCCTGTTGACCGTTTCCTTTTGCTCAGACACAGTCCCATAAGCCTGTTCCAGCTGCTTCTGGGTCTCCTGCAGAGAGTTTATCAGGGCCACTTTCTCCCGCTCCACCTAATATAAGAAGGAAATCAAAGATTAGTTTGCCAACTTCACAGCACTGATCAAACACAAAAGAACATTTTCAGCAAATATCCCAATAAAAATAAAAATGTGGACAGTTCAAGAAGCTCTGACTGTGTCTAATGTAAAGAGTAATCTTGTGAAGCAATATTTTATACACGTGTGTGTGTGTGTGTGTGTGTAAGTGTGTGTGTATGTGTGTGTGTTTTTTTTTTTTTTCAATTCAATAACTTCAGGAATCACCCAGTAAATATTTCTTCCTGAACCTCGTGTAATCTATTTAGATTAATTTAATAGTGAGTTGCGAATGAGTGTTGTGTATTTAATTCGTTTTCTCTATTCTGGTCCAATAGACAATTGGATTACTGGGAAGAGATAAGTAAAGAGTGATTGCCATTAATGTTGAAATGGAAAAGAACATCTGTGGCACAGTACAGAAGTTTATCAACAGTCTCTTTTTGTAGAAACATCTTACAATATGCGTGTGATGTTGATGTTTTACAGATATATTGTTCAATCTAATTCTATGGTTTTGTCACCATAAGGTACGTCTAGGTGAAGTTGCAGTCCCTGCTGAAGCGGCTGTGTGTGCTATCAGAGTGAGTAAACTTCAGGGCAGATGAATATTCACAGACAACCATTCAAAGATGTGCCCAGCAATAAACAGTCAGCCCACTCTTTTTCTGTGCACCTTAGTCTACAGCTAAATCTACTGATCCATTTCTCTCAACTCATTCTAGTTGAAAACTAGAAAACTAAATGGATAAGGCAACATGTTGCATTGAGAAAGTATTGGCTTATGGCAAAAGTGCATCTTGTGAACTTCATACCTGTACAAGCTGTTGTTTAAGTTTCTGGATCTCGGAGATGTTGAGCTCGCTCAGCAGGTCGTCCACCAGGCTAGGAGCCGGCTTAAAGGCCTCTCCTCTCTTGTTCACAGCAGCTCTGTTGTCGTCATCGCCTTCAGCTGTCTTCATCAAGCCATTTTCGAAGCCTCTGATTAGGTCGTCGTTGTCAGGCTCACTGATGGTGGAGGGATCCTCGTGGAGTTTCAGGTTGTCGATGGAGATATTGAAAGAGCTGTTGTACACAGAGCCGCCAATGGTCATGTAGTGGGAGAGCTGCTTGCGCAGGCTGGCCTTCTGCTCACGCTCCGTTTTAATCGTCTCTAAGGCCTCTGTTAACTGTCGCTCAGCGATTTCTCTCAGACGCATGGCTTCCTCCAGCTGGCTGTGCAGGCACTGGGAGTCCTCCTCCAGACGGCGGATCTCATGTTTTAGACCTTCATATTCCACCTATACACATGGTCAAAAATATAAATAAAATTATTGATAATTTTACTCAATTTTGTCAACTGTAATTCTTAAAATAGGCCAAATATATAGTATTGGGACAGCAACATGTTTTGCACTTCACTTTCTTACATTGGAAGTACATGACATAATGACTATGTGGTGATATGAGAATCTAAAAGCAATAATGCGGGTATTTGGACCATATTCCTAATCTAATTAAACATAATTTCCACCTAGTTGAAGATGTGCAACAAAGTGAGTATTGTGTTCAGTCTTATTTGTCTTACCTGGTTCTGTCTCAGCACAGACACTTGCTTCTGAAGAGAGATGTTCTCCTCCTCCAGCTCGCTGTAGTCCTGCAGCAGCCGAGCCTCTCGCACCTTGTACTCTCTGATGTCATCACGTAGCTGACTGCGCTGCAGCTCCGCCAGCTCTGTATTCTGCACATGGGAAGAGACAAACAATGGCATGTTATGGCAGGACGCATGAGCATGAATTAAGGATCGATGTCCACTGCCTTTGATTGAGTGAAACATCACCCAGACAGTGAAAACTACAACTTCGCAATGGTCTGGTCACTGTGAGTGAAATGAAAATCAGCATGTCCGCATGTTTGGCATACCACAGGGGCAAGACCTTGGCAAGGAATGTAATGACAGAAGGAGGACATGGTCCACTTACCAATGCATGCTACAGAGAGCCCTGGCGGAGGACATCCTTTGTGTCACTCACAGTGGACCATTACATCATCTTTCCTGCTGGGCTCAGTGGAAACTTGCTAACTGACCCTCCCCCACTACAAGCACCAACTCTCTGTCAACTCCCCCAGACAACTACCAGTGAAATCACACTGTACATCACAACTTCTATTAGCTTTACTAACTTTAATACCATTTTTATCATAACTGATTATATACTACTTACGTTTTAAAAAGCCACAGGACATTTTTACAGTACTGAAACACACGAAAGCCACTGGCATCTTAGATTTTCAGTTGAGCACAAGTTAAGAAAAATGGTTAACAAGTGTAAAAGGGGGATTTGTGTGTCAAGAATGTTTAAGTTACCATTAAAAAAAGTACATGACAGCAAAATGACTCAGTAAAATCCCGTTTTCATTGACGGTACCTGCAAGATAATGTAATTATAAGGTTTGATAAATCAGGATTTGTGGAAATTTCAGCTTTGAATTTTAAAGAAATTGCAAAAATTTTCTAAAAACATGTTTCCACTTTGTCATTATAGATTATTGAGTGTAAATTGGTGGGCCAATATGGAAATTTTATCCATTTACAATTAAGTCTACAACACAGTAACGAGTGCAAAATATTTATGTATCTAAAATATTACCTCCTTCATCTCCAGGGCAATGGAGGACAAGCGATCATTTTCAGCCTGTGCACTGGTGAGGGAGGCTTTGGCCTGTCGGAGCTCATTCTGTAACTCTAGGACTTTTTGCTGGTAGATAGCCTCTTTACTGGCAGACTCCAGAATCAGTGACTCTTCCCTGCTTTCCCCATCTGCTGCCACCTTCCTTTGGGTTGAATAGGCTTGTCCAAAGGCCTGAGGACAGACAAAAAGAATAAACATCAGAACAAATACTCCTTCGATCAAAGACTGTAAACACACCTGGTTTAAAAATCTCACACAGAAAATGTGTCCGGAAAAAACACCGACCATAGAGTACTTACTCAAAAATACCCCATCAGTCACTGGTTTACATTAACGCTGCATTTATTAATGGTTCACAAACCAACAAAGCATGGAAAGAGGTCATTGCAAGCACTAATTGCATTTGAACTGCATAAATTTGAATTTGTCATGCTCATATGACAAGTTGGAGCAAGCTGGAAGCTGCTGCCTTCCAATCCACATTCAGGGAACAAAAAAAACCTCATTCTGTTCAATCTGAGTTGAGAAAAACTAATTTTTATTTCACAATTAAAAAGATGAAAACACCCAAACATAAAAAATCTATGTGTGTTCTGCCACTGACTTTTTGCATAAATTCATTCAATTACCATCACTGTTGCAAGCCACAAAAATCTAAACCTCAACAAAATAACTTGCAAATACTTTCAGACTATAGCACTCACTCTCCAGCTACGCATCACCTCCAAAAAGCTCGGCCAAGTCATCTGTGCAAACCTCTCCTTACCTATACCCAGACTTTACCCAGCAGTTGATTTATGGAGCTTCTTTGGAGTGGAGCACAGCCGGGGAGAGAGCACTCCTTGATATGTCCTTCAGGTTTTTTTCCCCCCTGGCTCGATTCAGGGAGGAAAAAATCCTGATGGATATTCATCAGACATGCACAAAACCCTGTCACATTAATCAAGCAAAATAAAACTTTATATATCAAAACTAAAAGACAAAAGGTAAGTAATTTTATTTTTACTAAAGCTAACCATATGTTGTGACTATCACTCAGTCCTCAAACTATTTATATTTTATCCCACTGACTTGCATTTTCTAAAAATGAGTATAATTTATTTCAAAATAAGGCAAACCTGACAGATATATCTGATAATTTATGCGTAAAGATGATGTTTTGTGGTACATTCAGTCATGTTGGGCCACAATATCCAGAACTAAACTCACAGGACGCTGGTTGTGCTTATGACTTGTGCATTTCAATGCATGTATTCTCAGGTCTGTCTTTCCACATTAGAGGAGTGTGCAAGGCAGGGTCTTCTCTCAACTTATTAGAGTGGGGCCTAATGGAGTGACAACAAACAGGGTCCTGAATACATTGATGGCTAAATAGCAAGCAAAGTGTCTAGGCTGAGGTTAACAGTATTAAGAGACAGTCAGGGTAACACAAGAACAGGTTAATAGGATGATAGTTGGTGTCAGAGTCCCAAAGACATCTGACTTAAAAGCTTTTAGATACCCAGCCAACATCTACTGACACTGGGCCAAACTGGTGATGTAACGGTCACTGTCCATGGAAGTCCTGAAAGCCACCACGGGGCTGGCGCTCTCCTTCCCACGACCCCCTCTACAGTTTCAGTCAAAAAAAAAAAACATATACCGGTTGCGATGTGAATTGATCAGGAGCCTAAATACACAGAGTATGCTCATGGGTGACTTCTTTTCCTACTTTTCTCTACTAAAGAGAGAAGCAACAGTCAGAATCATGAGATACCAAGAGAATGACTGCAACCGTGAGTCACTTTATGACTGGACTGTGATCTATGACATGAACAACGTGATGTGGCCAAAAAAATCACCATCAACTTACAACTAAGTATAAGTAATTCAAAGATCCACAGAGAATAGAGAGCCAGAAAAATGAAGCTGCAACCACCTCAATTACCAATTCATCGTTTCAATCATTTCTCAATGATTGCCAAGCATTCTCTGGTTGCAGCCTCTTCAGGGTGAGAAATTACTCATTTTCTTTGTCAAATATGAAAGTAAACTGATTATATTTTAAATTTGGATGTTGGTATTATATCAGAAGACATGACTTTGGGCTATGGGAAAGTATAACTGGCATTTTACACTATTTTATAACATTTTATAGACCAAATGATGGAGCAATTCATCAATCAATATAAATATAGAAATATGTAGTACCACTTGTAAATAAACTTGTTGTTTTTTACCTATGTGAGAGCCTGACTTCTTCTGTTTGAGCATGTCTTGTTCACTATTTAAAGCAGCTATCTGTATACAAGCTCATGGATTTAAGATAGCAACTAAGAAATTGGTTGAGCTAGGGACAGTACAAACAAACCCAATACACTAAATTATTAAGACCAAACAATGGAGGTTTAGTCAATAACAAGTGTTGACCACAACTGCTGAATGGTAAAGCCAATGTGGAAGTGCCTTAGGATGCAGTTCCTCTAAAGGTTGATAAACTGGCTGCAAGAAAACTGTACTCTCAACTCTAGACTTTACTGAACAGAAGGGAAAACACCAACTTCTCTCCTGAGATACAGTCAGAGTTAGAATCATAGTAGCTAATGTTGCTTCTTCTTATGTCTGTTGATGTGGGGATTTCAAAAACAATTGCTCTATTACGATGGTATTAAGGCAAAGTTTTTAGTATTGTATGCTGACAATAGCACTGACAGATGTATCAGCCTCTCACATTCAGCTGCGGTGGTTGCTGCTTTTCCTCAGCCCAAATCAGATTTGTCCAGGCTCTTCCTCAATTTGGGCAATTTTTGGCTCCAGTAACTGTCAGAGATGGCTGCACATGATATACTCAAACTTCAAATCGTTGCTTCAGAATTCAAGGGGTGATGACACAGACTACCAAGTGCATTATGTAGTTTGCATAAGTGAGAATCAAATCACTGAACAAATGTCAGAGTCATATTGGATGTGAAAAGAGATCGGTTTGACAGGAGCAAAGTCATAACTAAGGCTATAATTAGTTGGGTAAAAGCAGTCTCAGGCAGCTGAATTTTCAGACCATGAAAACAGATGAAAACATCTTTGCCATGTGAATTAAGGGCTTTCCTGATCAAACCATATTGACAAATCCCAAAAAGGGGGTAGCCAGAGAGGAGAAATTCAAGGAAACCAGATGCTGCTGTAGTTGTAGGTTAGAAATATCTCTCCAAAGACAAGAGGCTATAAAAAAAGCAGCATGGACTGAACTGCAGAACAAGTCTGAATCGTATTTCTTTTCTACTTTCTGTCAACCAACAGCAGCTTGGCCACATAGGCATGTCAGTCTGACACAGGCTACTGCAGCTGAAAATGTATGAGGTGAAGGCCTCAACCTTACATACCAAGAGCAAGTACAGGCAAGTGACCAAAATGTAATGACAATTTTTTTATCCTTATTTCTAAGCTTATTTCTGCATTTGGTTACCCTATCTTTACCATCTGCAACAGCCTTGTTACAGACTTCATATACTATTTCAAGAGGCTTTCAGCAAATCAAGTTCTTTACTTTATGGCAAATTATGATTCATGGAGTCATTAAGTCAAGTTCAGGCTGAGCTTCAGACACGGGGCCAAGAGTGACAGCTTCTACCACTTATAGCCTAATGGTTCTGATTATAGACTATGATTCAGACTGACACGTTCAACCTGGAGGTGAGCAAGATATTGACGCTGCTGCAACAGAATAGTTGCCAGATCACACACAGTCTTCACACACCGATTAACATTACAACCATAAACATTTTTTTTTTTAAGTGTCCGGCTGCGTAGCTATGACCTCGGATTACCTCCTTCAGCTGATCCAGCTCATGTCGGACCGTCTCGTACTCCGTCTCCAACTCATCAAATCGCTGCTTGAGCTGCTGTTTCTCTTCCAGCACCGCCAGTCCATACTCAGCCGCCTGGATCTTCTCATGGGTCGTTTCACGGAGCTCCCGGGTAAGACGTTCCACCTCGGCTTGAAGCCACTGTGGCCCGGCCTCTGTCACCAGCACGGCGTCGGGATATTCCTGCTCCTCCATGGACATCTTGGCGAGCCGCCGACTCAGAACTGTAACGGGACCCAGCCCTGGCTAGCAGGAGCAGCGGAGAAAACCACCGTCACCACAAATCACTGCCGTCTTTGTTTGAACCGCATTGTTGAGACTTAAAAGGCGTTTGGTTCTCTTTGTCTTTTTCCGTTACAGTCTTCGACAAAGCTCAGCCTAGAGGACACGTTTATCATTCTCGAGGACTTTCTTTAGCCTCCTCATGAAGTTGACAGAAGAAACTTCAGTTGAGATCATCGATTGGAAAAAAAAAAAAAAACTTCTTCTTCTTCTTCTTCTTCTTCTGCTGCTGCTGCTGCATCTGTTGCTGCTGCCGTTGATGTTGTGTTTTGGCGGGTGGAAACATCTCTTAGGTGCATTACCGCCACCTTCTGAAATGGAGTGTGGATCCTGATGCGAAAGATTCTAACAAATTCTATTATATTCTTCCGCTACGTCCGGTCTTTTCCCAAACTGTAAATATCGCCCTGTAACCTACATACCCTGAGTTCAAGTGTAGCAATTATTTCAGCTCAAGTTTGACGCGATCTCTTTCCAGTCTGTACGTACTTCAGCGCCTTATTGACTTCAGGTACCAGAATGCATTGCGCGGGCAGGGACCAGCAATTTACTGAAGACGTCATCACAATACTGCCATCTAGAGATTCTATGATAAAATTACAACTATAACAACTAAGATACTAGAGCAATGACTGGCTGCCAAGAAAGATTATTTTCATTACTTTCTTTTTTTGTGTGTCCAACTTAAAGCCCCAAACCCAAAGATATTCAATTTAAAATTATATAAAACAGAAAAACAGAAAAGTACAAAAAAATAAGAAAATATTTGGCTTTTATTCCTTAATCTCACAACTGACACAATTAATCGATTATAAAACTTGCTGCTGATTAATTTTCTGTCACTAGACTAAACTTTGAATTTGCTAATTGTTTCAGCTCTATTTGTGATTCAGATATAAATATGGCTTCACCAACACAATAACTGCTCTCATTACCAAAGTGACTGATAGTTTTTTAAAAATATGGGCTGCGGCTAGACATCTATTTAAAAGGAAAAAAGGTATTAATGTGTTCTTTTCTTGGTTTACTGAACTTTACAGTCATAACTGTTCTAATGCCAAATACCAAACAAAACTCTTGATTTTGAACCTGTAAAGAATGCTGAAAGGTCTCTAAGGTTTTCTGTTGTCTTGGAGCCTCACCCACTTAGGCCTCAAGACGGACTGTGTTAAAAAAAAAAGTGCATATGAATGTGAAAGCAAAACATTCTTAGCTGGGACTTCCCTTCTTTTTATGCACTGCAGACAGCTTGGCAGAGTGGTTTGACCAGGTTCAGGAAGTTGTCTACTTGATGTCTGAATATCTTGTTGATACTACACCTGCCTAGAGAATTTGCCTGCAGCTGAACTTTAGTCTCACGGTCCTCCATCGGTGGTAATGGTAAAGCACTCTCTTACTCTCTCACTATATATCTAATTACTATATTATGATATTATATATTCTCTATATGCTACTGTCTTTCCCTCATTCTTTGTGTTTATCCATCAAACTCTGTGTGCTGATGCCTCTCTACCAGGAAATCATGATAGTGTTTCTTTTGCAGGAATATGGAAGGGACAACCTTTGTGACTTTTACCGTCACTGTAAGTCTTAAGTAGTTGAGGGTGGTGGCATTCAATGTTCTAAAATAAATTCACCTTTGTTTAAAAGATATGTCTTATTTTTAATCCATTCTTTTGAACAATTTCAGACAAATATTACCATTTTTATGCAATCTGCTTTGGTTTGGGATGTGGAACAGCCCTCTATAGGCCCTTTCGTTGTAAGTAGACATACAGGTCCTTAAATAGTCACGCAAATTAATTTACACTTTGCTGGGAGAATGTGCATTTCCAATAATCTAATTTATCAACAAACCTATATGTTTTAAGTTTATAACATGGACTCTAATTGTTTAAGCATATTCGTGTTGCATTTCCAGCACTCGTGATTCCATCAGTTCTTGGTGTGTTTTTCACCATAGTGTTTGAGATTGCGGGCATAATATCTGGTAAGATATAATTTTTTTAACCAGGTGTTCCTTTTTTCAAATGTTAAACAGGGTATTTTAGATGAACCCTAATCTTTGTTTTTTTCAACAATGACAGTCTCACTGTTCATTTTTGGTTTCTGTCAGACCTGCCAGCTCATACCAAGAGATGTAAAGGCCGTCCCTTTGAAACAGGAGGTACTTTATACACTTGAAAATGGTTATGGTTCGTTCCAGTGGTCTATTTTGAATTCAAAACAGATTCATATAACCAACAAAATATGTATTCGCAACTAACAAATGTAATTAGAATATTTTCATTATTTGGAATTTTTCATTATCTTCTAATCTGTAAATGGTGTTACAATTCATTATTAAAATTATATTTAGTAATTTTCCATAAAAATAATCAATCTGTGAGTAAATCTAAAGCTGTTAAGCTATAGTTTCCATTGATTCATACTCTATGATAAAATCATTAAATTATAAATCAGTACCATATTCAGACCTATTCTTCATTAAAACTAACAGTACCTTCTAACTCTCTATAGATGTTTTCTGGGGATTTTGTTTTGCCCTTTTTGTGGCTGTTCTGAACCTCAACTTGTATCATGGTAAAGCCACGTGATTTTACAGCATATGACATATGCAAAAGCCTTGGGAAAATACTATTTTGTGGTTAAATATTATGCTTTTTTCCAGTCTACACACTGTCTTATGGATGTGGAGTCATAGTGTTTGCTCTTAGTGGAGGAATACGGAAATACTACTCTCTAAGGTAGGTAGGCTGACAAAAGCTGACTTCAATTTTGCATTCTGTTCCTATGGGAGCAGTTGCAATAGGAAGTCAAAGCAATGGTATTTGTAAGATCTAAAAGTGTTATTTGTCTCTTTTGGACAGGAAGCTGAAAAGGAGAAAGTAACGTTGGTGGTAAAAGGAATTTACAACCACAGATGATGAAGTTACAAGAAGTGATCCTGCGGTATTTCCAAAGTCAAAGAGCAGAGATTCAATGAACTTTAGACTCAGAGAAGCTGATTTCTAACAGGAAGTCATATATTTTTCCATGTAAGCCTGTGTGAGTCTTTTATGATCAGAAATTTGGTTGCTCAACTTCTAGTTTATAAAGAAAATGTATTAGTGAGCTCAGGGATATACAGCAAAGAAATAATTTATGAAACAAATAATACAGACCTGTACTCCACTTCCCTACAAAAGAACTCAGTTATACACTGTTGCTCATAAAGTTTAAATATTTAAAATATTTTTTACCTCTCTCCATGAAATGATTGTGACAATGTGATTTATTTCATTTCACCTGGGTAATTGGGACACATAATGTAATCATTGCACCTGGTCAAAAGTGATTACTGATGCATTTAAATAGGAATAAACAGAGGATTGTGTCTGAAAACAAAATTATTCCAACTTTATGGGCAACAGTGTATTAAAACATTATATGTTGTCAATCATGATGGTTTTGTATCACTTAACTAGACAATGTTTCAATTAAAAGTTCAAGTACAGATTCCTGCATATACACTGTGCACTGTTCGAACTACACACATTGACATAAATTCAGGTAAAAGGAACAAACTACTGTGAATGCTCAAAGTCAAATGCAGAGGGCTTTATTACATGAAAGGTACATACAAAATTTCAAGTAACAAAGAAAGTGTTTGATCTTGGGTTCACAAGTCAGATGTAACTCTGCCTTCATAGTCACAGCCACCCATGTTCTACATCAGCACTGGAGGGACCTTTAACCCCCCCACCTTATGTAAAAGAGATGATGTCACTGACCACACAATGATTACTGTCATACTGCTGGCATGGTCCAGATGTACAGCTAGCACAAATGAACACTGAGGTGTGTAGCTTTATTGTAACTTTAGTCAATAACAAAAGAAAGTGCTGAAGAGAAATGATATAATCTTTGAAACCACGAAAGTTGAAACTGTCTGAAGATGTGAATTGTGGTTTTGTGTGACTACTCTTTATGACCTAACTACATTTGTTTGATTTTTTTTCTACCTTCTACGAACAAAAACTTGGGTAGCTTCTTTCTCACACCGTACCATTGTCATGATAAACACCTGCTTTAAAACTATGCCCCACCCAATATTAAGAGCTACATCAGAACAATATAAAAACATTTCCAGTTGAATGAAGTTAATCAAAGGGAATTTAAAAAAAACACACACATGAAGGCCTATGTATTGTTTTGCATGGTGAGTCAATTATTTTTCTAACTTGATCCATGACAATGCTGAGATTACAAGTATTTGTGTGTTTGTATTTATGTGTCTGTCTATATCTGTGTGATGTGATGGATGCATGAAAGAAAGGTAAAGTGGAACTCTACTTCAAAGTGTACAGCACAAAATCACATTACTTTAATACACACTTAGGGGCATTCACAGTGAAGGAATTTAAAGAGCTGGGTTTCATGTGAATCAAAAATTATACTTGACTGTTCATCTAAATCTGCAGGGGTGTGATCAGATAGGTGGGTGAGGCAGGGAGAAAGTTACTTGGCGTTGGTAGAGCTGCTGAGCATCTTGCGGACGGCCTGGGCGATGGCGTCACGATCGATGCCATAGATCTTGAGCAGCTCATGAGGTTTGCCACTGCGGGGGACATGGGACACAGCCAGACGATGCAGATTGAAGCCTGACTCATTGACCATTGCTGAGCACACTGCCTCCCCGAGGCCACCTGTGGAATAACAATTTATCGCATGAGACATTTTCATTTTAGCCTCATTTTACATCAAATTTGATTCAGAAATGAAAGGGTTACTCAAATATAATAATGAAAATATTTTTTTCTTTAGAGAAGGTTAGCTGCCTGACTCATTGGTTAGGATTTCATAACCAGGACAGAAGACCTGAAGCCCCCACCGCTGTGTATGTTTGTTTAGGAAGTGGCAGGTGAATTAACCGATCTCATTTTAATTTATAGTGGGTGGGACTAAAAAATCGTTGCCCTAGGCCTTGGCCAGTGCTATCACACAAGAGAAATGGTCGTCAGCTTCTCGAATAGGTGTGCTCGCTGTCTTCACTCAATCCTCCCGGGGTGAAAACTCAACCCGGAACTTGAAAAAAAAAAATGTTTTCATGTTGGAGGAAGTGAAGAAGATCAAGTTGCCGACTGTCTGGAATTGACTGCACATGACGATATTCACAACGTGGAATGGTTTCATGAAAAAACACCTGTGGACCCTTATGGACTAAAGGAATATAAATAATAGAGGAATATACAAACAATCAGTGTCCACGATTGTTTCAAAGGTAAGGAGTTGCCACCATTTCGCCGTCTTGCGGGTTTAGCATCCTAGTAAATTTGTAACATGATCTGAATAGTTGAAGTGTGGAGAATATATCAGAGCAAAGGATGTGTAGCTTGTAAATATTGACATAAGTTTAAGCATTTTTATCTTTATGCATGTTACTATGCTGTTTTGCACAAGCTTTAAACTGGTCACTAGCAACTAGATGGGTTTAAAGACACTTCAGGCCCCTCAGTTGTATTTTTTTGCTCCCCCCGTTTAAGCTTCATGTAAGAAAACAGCAAAAACAACAAAATTATTGGCCAATATACATGTGAGTAGTCAAGAGAGCAGAGATTCAAGGGGGTCAGGGTTGAGTTGAAGGCCCAGCTCTAACACTTATTGTTCACCACTGATAAGTACAGAATATAGAAGACAAGAAAACATTACAGAACATATCCATTTGACCACTGTACCACATTCCTTCTTAGTCCAGATGTAAAATGAATGAGGTCAACATCAAACTGAATACAGTTGCCAAATATCCTTTGTCCAGTCAAGTCCATACCATCACCCATCCCCACACTCTTAACAGGCACAGGGCATGGCTGTCTGTGCTATCTAGGTCACAGTGAGCCCCATGGGCACATGCTCAGTTAAGGAAATCTGACAGCACTCTGCCTCTCTGGCTCTCACACTTACAAAATGCACCACAATACCAATACCTTGCCTGCAATGAGGGCACACAACAGTCATCCTCCCGCTCAGCCAATAAGCAAATGCCACCACATCGCGTCTCCGTTGCTGCACCAATGAAAACATGCCACCACAGCACATCCGAGGATATGGACCAATGACAGGGCTGCAGCTGCATTATGCTGAGAAGCTTGTTGCTGCTAGGTTGGTAGTGGTCATACAATATGCAGAAGCTGAAAGCTATGAGCAACTTTTATCTAAACATACCTTCATAGTAGTGGTCCTCCACAGTGAGGATTCGTCCCCTGGTGGCACGTGTGTGATCAATGATGGTTTTGACATCCAGTGGTTTGATTGTGAAGGGGTCAATGACCCTGACTGAGATCCTCTCTGGAAAATCAATTCATTTTTTGGAGGAATAGAACATATGAGCATACGAGCAAACATTGCCTATGCATGAGAAAGCCAGATTAACATTTAAGATTAAGCCCTAATGGATGAAAGCTCAGGGTAAAATAATAAAATCCTAAAAAGGATAGATTTTGAAAGCACTCGTAATGCCTAGTGCTACATCTGGTGAGACTGAATCATCAAGTGTTATTAATAGCTCTCATTAAAGTGACCAGTGGGAGAATTAATTAAAGCATATACTGTATTATTTTCAAAATGGTTATTTTATTGTACTGTACCTTTCTTTAAATGTTCAGCTGCAGCCAGGGCCTCATGCAAAGTTACTCCAGCTGCCACCACAGTCACTTGGTCATCCTTGCCCTGGTACACCACCTGGAAAACAGAAAAGGTATTATCTTCTGTTGACAATGCTTTGTGTGATTTTATGTGTGTTTGGGTTTTTTAGTAGTTTCCTTACTGTCTTACCAGCTCCGTAAACACAAAGACTGTCTCACCTTTGCCTGTCCAACATGGAAGTCCTCATTGCTGTTATAGATGATGGCACTGTCTTGGCGGCTGGTTCGGATGTAGCAAACACCCTGGATGAAGGGGAAAATTACTAGAGCATTACCACTGAGGTGGCTAATTGTCTCTGTTGTAAATAAATACTGTTCCACTTATACTGTGGGGAAGCCAGAACTGTGCAGTTGAGTTTTAGGTACCCTTGTGGTTGCAGCCAGTTCCACAGCCTTCTCTGTAGACACACCATCACTGGGATAGAAGATCGTTGCTGTGGGAAGGGCCCTGAACATAGCCAGGTCCTCTAGACCCATCAGAGAAGGGCCTTCCTCTCCTGTAACATACACATTTATTGTTGATTTCATATACCCAACAATCAGAAAACCCTCAAAAGTTATCGACTGGTTAGGTGAGCTGATGCATGCAGATATAAACAGACATAAAGCCAGATCTTGCATGCAGTGTACCTGCACTAACAGAGGGATACCTGGTTCCCTTCAGACAGCTTCCAGGGCAGACAGGAAGGGAGAGAAAGGGGAGGATTGAGTACTAGCTGTAAGGTCAGGGTAAAAGGTAAATGATAAGGAAAACACAGGATTAGAGGGAAAGAGAGAAAGGATTGCAACAACTGCACACCCACAAACACACACACAAGTTCATTTAACAGCATTAGGGATACCGTGAATATGGTCTGAGAGTCTGGGTGCTGTGAAGTGTCTGGCTTCAGTGCGAGGGAGTAAAGGTGAGTTTTGTGAAGGTATTGGCAACATGTGTGAGAGGGGTTGTGGTGTGCATGGCTCATTAGCAGCAGTTTACTAACCAGTGGACAGGCCACAGTGGGAGCCACACAGGTTGATGTTGCTTTCTGAGATGGCTGCCATGCGAAGCTGGTCGTAGGCACGGGTAAAAAAGGAAGCGAGAGTACTGGCAAACACGACATTCCTCTCACGGGCAGCACATCCCATGGCAACGCTGACCTGAGAAAGGAATTTATTGTTTCTTAGTACCTATACAAGGGCAAAAGTGATACAACCTTCCTATATATGCCAGATTGGGTAGACACAGGTCACACGTGCTTGATCCCAAAAAGATCACCCAGAGGGTCAAATATCTGTGGCACTGACCGTAGTTGAAAGCCGCTTTGAACCAGAGACCATGTTAAGTAGAGACTCGATGAAAAGAGTTTTCCACAAATCTCTGGAGCTTTTTTCCCCATATGGCTGGAATCAGTGGCATACCACGTCTTATACAGATAATTTCCTTTGTCCTGTCTGTAAAAATCTCCCCAATCCCACAACGTCTATCCTTGTTTAGACAGAAGCAGCAACTAAGCATCCGTGAAAGTTCAAACGTGACGCTAGATAAATTCTTATACTTATATGGGCTACTCTTATATACAAAGACAATAAAGTACTTATTTAAAGGCTGCATTTTAACTAGTAGTTGTTTCATTCAAACTAAGAAAAAGATGTGATCGCTAACAAATCAAGGGTTTGATTTTATCGTGTCAAACCCCTTATTAAATATTCAGTGGGTTTTTATTTAGCCACTGTCGTTGTGCCATTCAACTTTTGACTTTTCTCATGCATTCAGCCAGATGGTCCCACCCTCTGCACTGATTAATATTTTATTTCTGAATACACTTGTCATGATTGCTTATCATCATACACACGCCTGACCTACATTGGACTGGGCTTCTGCTGGAGCCATGACAGGACAAAGAATTAACGTCTGATCACCTCTTATTAATCTAAGACCAGATAACTGAGTGACTGAGGCAAAAAAAAAGGCACGTCAAACCATTGTTGTGAGCAGCAGCCACATTGCCCATTGTTGTACCATTTCTCATCCTTACATTATGGATAGACAGGTCATGTATAATTAAATTTGACAGGCTCCGTCTCACAGCTGTGAGATGCAGAGCTGAGAAAGAACTATTTACTCAGCAAAATCACCACATTAAAGAGACAAAAGGAAGGTTTTTTTGTGTTCTCTAATAAGTTTTAAAAAAAAATAAGAGAGATCATTAGACCGAAAATACCATGAACAGAATATATATGGCTTTGTTTATGTATAAATATATATCTTACAAAATATCTTTCTAAGCATTTGTGAAAGAGGCTTAAATCTGGAGATTGATGAGGGATCATACCATGTTTTGCTGCGCAATGTAGCACTCGACAAAGCGGTTGGGATGCTCATTCTTGAAGATCTCTGAGTAGGTGAGGTTGTTGGTGTCTCCATCGAGGGCCACAACACGTTCATTGTAGCGGCCCAGCTTGGCCAAAGCCATCCCGTACGCTTTCCGTGTTGCAATCTACAGTATAAAGAAAGAGAGGCCATCTTTATGTTGCATTCATTCATTTGCTTCTGTGATGTCTGTGGACACTGTGTGAATATATTTGAGAATAGAGGATGAGGATATGAATGAAGTCAAACCTTCTCTCCAGCCTTGTAGCTAGGTGCACTTGGCATCCTGATGTTTCTCAGGCTAACTGGTGGGGAGTCCTCTATGGGACCAGGTGGGTACAGGTGCTTGCTGCTGTTCATGATGCGGCTCTGCAGATCCTTCATAACCATCTCGGCCATGTCTTTGGGCAGAGGTTTGGCATGCCAGCCTAGCTTATCTTCCGCAGCTGAAACCACATAAACATTGCACTGCATCGGTAGAGTCAAACACTGATCGGTAG
Organism: Seriola dumerili; assembly: GCF_002260705.1. NCBI lineage: Eukaryota > Metazoa > Chordata > Actinopteri > Carangiformes > Carangidae > Seriola > Seriola dumerili. The sequence goes on along the minus strand of NW_019174364.1, from coordinate 228,491 downwards.
TAAGACTGGAAACTCAGGTTGGAAAGTTGATGTGATTAATTTTTGCATTGAATTTGTACTAGAATGGGAGCAATGCATTTGCAGATGAGGAGAGGACAGTGAGAATTACCTGGAATGCCTTTGCCCTTGATGGTTTTAGCAATGATGGCAGTGGGTTGATGGCGTGGCTGGCTCAGAGCCTTGCAAAGCTCTTCCACGCTGTGTCCATCCACAATTATAGCATGCCAACTACACACATACACACACATCAAAGCCACACATTAAAACACACATGGTGTACTTTATATGATCAGATGGCATGAACACAGATCTTGCAGATTTTTTTGCAAAATGCTCTTATTTATTACCATCACTTTCTACATATTCTTTCAACGCAACATGTGCACACACACATTAACCGGCCTGTACTACTCTGCAATTTTCAGTTTTATGCTTTATTACCCGAAAGCTTCACAGCGTTTCTGGTATTTCTCCATGTGATGCTGCAGGGGCGCAGGGTCACTTTGGCCCAGGCGGTTGATGTCCATGATGGCCACCAGGTTGTCAAGCTGATAGTAGGAGGCAAACGACATGGCCTCCCAGACAGATCCCTCTGACATCTCACCATCCCCCAGCAGGCAGTACACACGGTAACTGAGGTGGAGATCAGGGTGAGATTATACTATTAGTGTGTGCGTGTGTGCGTTCATGCGTGCATGTGTGTGTGTGTGTGTGTGTGTGTTTGGATGAGGTTGGTGTGGGTCTCTCACGAGAAGCGACGTATCTCACGAAAATACTGTTTGACACTTTTCCAGTCAGACTGATTCACGTTCCATTATTTGACAGTTGGGTTGGTAACCAGCTGTGACATGATAAAAGCTTCCTCGGGCTTCTCAAGGTGTGGCTGCTGAATTTCACACTTATCTCTGAAATATATCGCCCAAAAAAATCCATATATTCCTTTAAATGGGAAAAATTATATTATTTTATTAAAAAAAATGTGTTATTGATTCACTTATTGTTTGCCATCAGTCTCTAAAATTACAAGGTGAGTCCTCTGTATATAGTAGCTGTATTGTGCAATTTTTATTTTGCCGCCATTGTAAACGAAAAAAGTAATACATGGAAATGGAGTCGGTTTGTGACGATAAATTAGAGCAACAGACTGAATTGGTTGAAAGCACAATATCTGAATTTGATTCTGAGATGAAAACTGCTCGGATGGTAAAAATAACTGAGATATGACTGCTGGGCTTGTGATTATTAGAGCAGAAGAATCGTGAGAGCAGAGCTGCAGCACACACCCACAAAATCTGGAAAATCCTCATCACTAGGCACTTAAATGAAATATGATGCAGACTGAACGCTAAACTAAAGATCAAACTCAAAAATGTATAGTGCATAAACACACAATAATGCTGTTAATATTGGCATTAATGTGTCAAATGAAGTTGAGTCAGTGAGGGAAGGAATTTTTAAATGCATGCAAGAAATCTAAATTTCTTTTAAAAAAAAAAAAAATGTATATAAAGCTAATAAAACCGTCAAACTAGAGTAATTGTTTTACTTGTGTGTCAACATGTACCTGGACTTGTCAAAATATTTCCCAGTGTAAGCCATTCCACAGGCCACACCAAGACCCTGCCCCAAGGAGCCAGTAGCTACATCAACAAACTGCTGCTTCTGAAATGCACACACAGACACACACACACACACACACACATACAGAGTAAAGTGTTATTAAAAACAAATTAAAAAAACAGTTGGTACGCTGGTTGCGTTCCATGAGATGATTCCTGGGGTGCGGTACAGTATGTGACAGCTTACAGGGGTTGGGTGGCCCTCCAGGGTAGAGTCAACCTGGCACACACTGAGCAGCTCGCTCTCCTTCAGGAAGCCCGTTTCAACCCACATGGAGTACAGGGCCGGAGCAGCGTGACCCTGTGGGATAAACAATCGCAAATTCACATTAGCTTTTTAAAAATAAAAAAATAAAAAATACTGAGGTGAGGCAAGGAAAAGGTCAGATTCTGTGTGTGTGTCATGTAGACACACACACAGATATGAGTGAGGGTCTCCTGTTCAAACCAGCAGGATTACCAAGTTCTCACCTTGGACAGAATGAAACGATCATTGTTGAAGTTCCTGGGGTCTTCAGGGCGGTACTTCATGGAGTGGAAGAAAAGCACAGACATGATTTCTGCCACACTGCAGCATGATGTAGGGTGTCTGTAAGACAGAGGAGACGGTGCTCTTACCCACATGTAGGACTTAAGTGAATACACATGCACAAAGGAATGTACCATAATCCCATAAAGAAACAGACTGCCCCAGTTATAACATGTTTATCATTAAGATCATATAGTTAGAACAAAATCATGTTACTTTGAATACTATGCATATTAGTACACATGGAAAATGAAACTACTCTCTAATAATGCTATAGTGTATTGAAGACTGCATATGCTAATCGTGTTGAAAAAACATCCATAAATATAAATGTAATGTAAATGTAGAGTAGCACACATACACCCTCAGAAAAAGTTGGACATGTGCCAGTCATTCCTGATTTTCAGATGTAACAGTGCAGGTTCAAAATCCAAAATAGTTATAGTACATGAGTGACCAGCAACTACTGGAAATGCATTCATATACACTGTATGCAGACCAAGTGCTAATGGTGCTAGTAAAAGCAGAAGTGCTAGTAGAGCCAATCAGATAAATACTTCATGCAAAGGGGCTAAACATATTACATAGAAAACTGTTTGTAAATGTAAGTATTACATTCAAACATAAGAACAATTTGTGCTTTAATAATCAGTCAATCATCACATAGAGCCACTATATTAAACTTTACACTTAATCACCAAGTGGTCCATCCAGTTCTTTGGAATCTAAATGATAAAGTATTTTGGCGCGCTGATATCAATGGGTGGTTATTCGGTTTTCCCACATGTAAAAGTTCTGGAGCTGATCACTGATACTGTAATAATATGACACATACAAAACTTAGTTTGTATTTGAACACAGTTAGTCAATCAAACTTAAAATAAAGCTTAAAATATAGTCAAGCAACAAAATTTCAGCGATTTCTTGGCGTTTCTCTTTTTGCATAACTATTCAACTGTGCAAACGGGGAGTTAGACAAATTTATTTTAATGTAGAAAAAGATTTTTGGTTTCACATGTCTGTTCAAATTCTGAAAAAAGCTCATCATTATTCTGCTGATCTGTAAAGAGACATTTCTATCACAAACTCGGTGCTATGGTGCCACATCTGCACCAAATAAATAAATCAGTAATCCACAACAGAGCTCAAAGAAATTTTATTAAAGGTTTCAGCTTATGAATAAACATTTAAAATCCTTTTCCAATTGAAAAGGATTATTGTGCTTGCAGCAACCATGCAATACTCAAGTCTATCTGCAACACATTCCACCCATCATTGCCAACGGTAGCCTATTGTGCCCGACACTGACTGCATAGATGCATATAACCTTTCCAAAATCAGAAATCAAATACAAAATTCATCATTCAAGTAAATAAAAGATTTTGAAATAATATAAATGCACCAAAAACCATACACATTTGTAGTCATTCTCCAGAACATGAAAATCATATCATCTTAAAAGATTAAATTCTTCACTTTGAATTTCAGCTCTGATTAAAGTATCTCACAGTTATTTATTTTAACTACACTGCTCTCAACGAGGTGAACTGATTCATTGAAATTTTTGCAACATGGTGCAATTTTATAAATATACCATAAATGTTGTATAAAGCGGAATGATATAGGAATTATGTAAACTACATCTTTTCATTTCATTCAGTTACTTGATAAGAGCACAATTTATGAAATAACAACTTTGGAAGTTCACATTATTCTGTCAGCAGAGCAAAGCAGGAGAACAAAGGGAGGACACGTTGTTCCTTTGGCCCTTCACATATGTCCATGTCTGTGTGTGCATCTCAACGTGTATGTAGTTCAGTAGGTGTGAACGCTTGTGTTCATCTGTGTGTGGTGCATATAGAAATATTAAGTTTGCGTTATGTTTTGCACACATTGTCTAAGTTTATATATGCACTTCATTCACAGTCTTAAATCTGATGTGTGAGAGTCAGTGGAGGAGACTCACCCACTGCCCGCTGCAGTCGTCGCCTTGATGGAGTTGATTCGGAGGCGGTTGGCGATGTTCCTCAGCGCCTGCACTGTCTGCTGGTCAGGTTTGTGGTAATCCTCCATGAAGGCAAAATGTCAAGTTCCACAGCACCAGAAAAAGTGGACCAACTGAGATCCTCTACTGAGTTTGTGTGTTTTGAATGTGTGAGTGTGAGAGAGAGAGAGAGAGAGTAAGGGTTGCCAAAGAGCAGCACCTGTATGTGTGTGTGTGTGTGGGTGTGAGAGAGAGTGGCAGAGGCAGAGAAAAAGAGAGAGAGAATGGAGGAGAAGCTGGATTTATCCTGCCGGGTGTGCAGACACATAGATGCACACATTGCACGCACGCACACACACACACACACACACACATGGAGAGGAGTGGGAACCCAGTGACGCGGACTGGGTGTTACTGCTAAAATCAAATGGCACTCATTCCATTGGCTACTGTGTGACTGGGATGATGGAGGTGTGTGTGTGTGTGTGTGTGTGTGTGTGTGTGTGTGTGTGTGTGTGTGTGTGTGTGTGTGTGTGTGTGTGTGTGTGTGTGTGTGTGTGTGTGTGTGTGTAGTGGTGGTGTGTTGGTGTGTGTGTGTGTGTGAGTGAGAGAGAGAGAGAGAGGAGTGTCTGGATAATTGGGAGGAGGGGAGGCATTTGAGGCATCTCACCCTGATTCACTTTGGCTTTAATGTCTAAACTAATAACTCAGATCTTGATGGTTGATTGTTCTTTGTTATTTATTCACACCAAACACCTCATCCGTGTTGCCAAAGCTCATGTTTGAACAGGTCCTGATTTGTTTGTACTAGAATTTAAACAGTATAAAAAGATGACGGATGTGAGGTCTATATAGAGAATTAACAAAAAAAGAAAAAAAAAGTAGGAAAAGAAGAGAATTTAAAATTTTCAACTCTCTTTATTTGCTTATAGCAAATAAGCAAATACAGAAAACAACACAAAATAATCAATAAAACAATAAAATCAAAAAATAATTAAATTGAGAAATATAGATAAATCAATACAAGTCCAATGAACAGCCCACCCTTTTGAGCAGAGCATAAGAGCTTTAATGGTTATAATCAACTTTTAGTCTGACTTTCACCATCATCTATATCTTCATCATATTGTATGTATGTATCATTCTTCATTTTTATCAAAGGTAGGATTTTCTTTCTCTATTATATTATAGTATATCACTAGTATATTGTAGAGTATATCTTACAGTGTCTATAGTGGTGTTTACACAATAGTGTAGTTATGTGCAAACCATTGTCTTTTTTCATACAATTTGAAATTATACGACTGTATTATTTAGCCTTAGGGTCCTAGGGTGGATATTTACTTCATAGAAGGTCAATCCTGCATAATGTCTCTCCTCAGTCTGCATCACCCCCTCACTCTGTTCTCTTTCTGTCTTCTGTCCAACATCGTGATGCTCAGTGAGCCTGACGACTCCACAGATCGAGGACACTATGTTCTTTCTGCAACAGACCTCACAGACCTGATATACAGACATGCCTAGACCTCACTACTGAGAGATAATTGTAAAATACCTTGAGGATAAAACAGCCACAATACACTGCTGAAGCACTTAAACTCTATTATCTTTGAATGCTGCCAAGAATATTCAATCAAATTAATGAATTTCCTTATTTCTTTAAAATCGAACATTACCTATTTACATGATTTGAAGCTGAGGGTGTAATTGTACAGATAAATACAGCACAGTAACATCATACTCCACCAAAGGTATTTACTATTTTGTACCTTTCACCTCAATATATTTCATTGTATATGAATTTCATTATGTGAAATATTAATGCAAAATCGCAGGTCTTGCTTTTACTCACAAAGTATGCAAACTGTGAAAGAAAGTTGTCAAATACCAATTATCAGTAAGAGTATTTTAATAATTGTTTTTTTTAAGTTTTGTAACATATTGGTTTGATTTTTTTTTTTTTGTGCAGCCTTTGCACAAAGCATTGCATGCATGCGCACAAAGCATCCGACCGGATTATGGTTATGGAGAGGTTTGGCCTGCCATCTAGGGGATAATCTTTGATAGTACATTTGACCTGTTTCCATTGGTCAGTCTGCTGTAGCTAATGTGTGAGCTGATGAGAATCAATAAAATATCAGACAAGCAGAAATTGATGACACTCTAAGTCTATTTTGGTAAATCAGATTTTTTTTTGTAAGACATAAATCTAAATCTAAATGTCTGGATTGATTATTTAGAAATAGACTACAGTGAAGGCCAACAACTCATTACATAGTATTACGTGTGTGTGTGTGTGTGTGTGTGTGTGTGTGTGTGTGTGTGTGTGTGTGCGCACGCACATGTGCGTGTGATTAAAGCAGTAGTGTAGTACAGAGATGATGTGCAGAGGAAACTGCAGATTAGAGTTGTGTCAGTCCACAGCTGGTGATGTGGTACAGTCCAGAATCTTCCATTAGACAGAGACAGAGGGCTAACATTAATATTATTGTACAATATTATTGTCTTGATATATCTTGTTTGGGAGCAGTGAGCAAATTTTAACGCGCACAGTACATAAACCCCACTGTCTGTCCAGAATCTTTTCAGATTTTTGGCCTGTATTTTATTTGACCTATATGATAGATAAGTCAAACAATACTGTCTGTTGCTTGACATGAACGGTCAAAAAAACGCTGACACAATAGGTCAGTGAGGCATTATATAGATAGATCAACAATACGTTATCCTGCATGTGTCACATGAACATTTGCTTCATTTCATTGCTCCATTTTGAGCAGCCTGTTGTTACAGGTTATTTGTATCCACCAGAGGGCACTGTCTCCCCATAAACAAAGTATTATAGCCACCATAAAGATGGTTTATGAGATAGTTCCATCCAGTATACAAGCAAATAACTGAAGCAGAAAAAAACATTAGAAACATAACATAGTTATTCAGCAGAGAGGACTTTTGAAATAATTTATTATTCATAAAATCTGTGAATTCCGAATCAGTTTTTGAGGTCAGATGGCAATGAGAAATGTATTTTACACCATAACCGTATGGAATTAAACCAAATGTGGAGAGATGTTAAGTATCTACCAATAGAGACAGGATGACCACAAATTCAAGTGTCTGAACTTATATGATCATGACACGTGCTCTCTGGGTGTCATTGCTCCAAATCTTCACCCTCTCTCGTCCCTCATTCATTTCCTCTGCACCTCTTAAGCCATGTGATCATCTCTGTGGATTCCTGCCCTTTGCAGTAGCTGGGAGGTCATGTCCCAGCACCTCCGTGCTCACAGCCATGGTGATGGCATCTCGCAAGCCTCCCTCAGTGCTCTCCTGGTTCCACCGACATTGTCCTTCTCCCAGTTTCCAGCAACTCCTCTGGGCTCCTGGGTCCTGTCAGAAGAGCTTTCCTTCACAGAGCCCCACAGGTGCCAGCCAATGGTAGCCTGGGAAGAGGAAGGCACGTGATGGTGTGCAGCCAATGTCAGGCACCCACAACTGCACACTTCCTGGAGGGAAAGTACATTCAGAGAGCATGAATGTTTCTATTTTTAATCTCTCTGGCAGAAAAAGAGGAGCAAAGCAACCACTTTTGAAACAATGCCTTAATATAACACGAGCATGTGTGTGGCTCTTCTGCCACAATGCAGAGCTCAGGTAAACAAAAATGTGCTCAGCACTGTTTGGCTTGAATGAGTAAGAGGCTTTTAGCAGAAGCGCAAATTTTAACACACGCACACACTTACTGTACGTCCAGGCCCACATATGTGCACATCACATGCACTCATGCATGCTGACGTGCACACTTGCACATACAAATTAACTCAGGAATATGCTCAGATATGCATATGGATCTCTCACACACATCCATGAATCTTGGTACATTGCTTTAATGCCAGTCGCTCCTTCAGGCTTGAGCCTCTTCCACTCTGCTCTTATCACTCCATTTCCTTAAATCGCTCTGCAGTCACCATGATGACATAGTATTTGCCCTTCTATCTGAGAGCTGTCTGTCACCCAAAGGCCCCACCCCCTGACAGTGCATGAGACAAGAGAATAGGACTTATGATTGAATTATCAACAGAGCATTCAGTCCTACAGCTGTTCACAGCTGCATTGGGTGATTATCGTGGAAGTAGGGGTTTGGGTTGGGTTGTGGGCACAGATGGAGAGAAAAGAGAAATAAACAGGAGAGATGTCAATACATAGCCCTGGCATGGTGATGGAATCAGTGAATAAGTGAGATAATGAAAGCAAAGTGGATTAAAGGAACTATTTGAAGATGAGAGATATAAAGATTCAGATGGAGAGCTTAAGATAAGTAGAGAAGATGAAGAAAAAAAGGAGAGACAACAAAGAGAGAAGAAGATTCAGAGAGGAGAGGAGAGTGTGTGAGCAGGGGTTAGGGCTGAGCGTGTGTTGTGGGCTCAGCAGTGAAGTTGACGATGCACTGGGAGAACAGCTGCGCTGCAGGGCTTTCAGGCTCCATCACTACTGCTCTCCTTCAAGCAGCTCCACCAACACACTCCCTCACACACGCACACACACACACACACACACACACACACACACACACACACACACACACACACACACACGTACACACAGCTCTCATAAACATGCAAAAGCACTGATTGTTGCATCAGTGCACATGAATGTGCTACAATAATAACCTATGCATGTTCAGGCCTGGGAATAAGACATCAAGTGCGCACAGTCATAGTTAAAGTCGTTTCAAATGTGCCAAGTCTTTATTACCACTATGTGATTACAGATTTTTCAGAAATACAGCTGGTGTAGATACAGAGTACAGAAATGTTGAATGAGACTGAGATTAAAATAGAACTAGAAAAAAAATAGCAGTTTTACAGCTTAGGAGCACATGAGTGAAGCGCTCATATAGATTTATTGCAATCTGATTTAAAAAGAGCTACAGAAAGAGAGGATGTGGGGGGGGGCTGCTGAGGGATAAAGGACATAGAGTAAAAGCTAAGTGCATTTACAAAGAGATAGAAAAATATAACAGCTGCTCGCGGTGAATTGCATGTGTAAACTAAACACATGGTGCATTTTCATTGAGTCAACACATCATAATCCCTTTAGAGGTTGGCCAAACAAAACATTTACACAGGACCTTCACCACAGCAGAGTTCAGAGCCAAATAAAATTCTCCTATGTGCAAATATAATTCCGCTTTGTGCAGATTCATATTTGTCTGATTAACGTATAAATTACAGTATGTTCAAGACAAACCATCTTCCTTTAGAGAAATAAAACCCAAATTGAGGGGAGTATTATCTTGTACTGTAAAATCAGCATAGTCCAAAACTCAAGTTCTAGTCCACAAATGCGTAAAGTAAATTCAAACATGCTCCATATGTGTGGAACATGTTTGAATAAAGTCAGTTTTAGTTGGGAGAGTTTGGTGGTGCAGCGAGTGGAGAAGCACATCTAGTCAGAGGTGGGAGCAGACTGCTGTACTGAGCCAAATGGCATCCATGGTCCCTGGGGGCCACTGCACCCTCTGTCTGTGTTTTTACTCCATTTTCAGTAAGAAATGAACTGCATTGCGCTTTCCTCCCGGGGACTACAGACAGGGCTTGTGTGTGTGTTTGAAGGAGAAGTGAGACACAGAGTTTGAACACAATCTCACAAAAAAAAAAAACACAAACACACACGGATACATGCACATCAGCTATTCCAGGTGAATGAACAGTGAAACATGTAACTGTTACTTCCACCACCCTCACTACCATACGGCGGTCTTTGTAGGGAAATCATCAGTACAGAGGAAACCAGGTCAAGAACAACAGGAGAGAAGAGCAAAAAAGAAGAACATTTCTTAAGGGTGGGGTTGAGAAAAGGAGCAGCACTGATATATTTCCCAGTGATAAGTACATATAGTGTTAATTTAAATCATTAGAAACAGGTAAAGTGATAACCACCTCAAATGTCCTGGATTCGGAGGGTATTAACCCATTTGGAACCATTGATTGTCTATTAGCCTAGCAAAAGAACAGAGACTGGAAACTGGGTAAAACAAATCAAACCCATGTCCTCAAAACTCTCAAGGACTCCTCTAACACCCTGAGGCTTGTACAAAGACACTTGACCAATATTTCTCACAGAGTTTGAGTGTTTAGGTGTTTGACTTCAAAAAGTGTAGCAGCAGAGGACTGAACCCCCTCCCAACCTCCAGAGAGATAGAAGCAGGGGGTTATTACATGGAAAGCCATGAATGGCTAACATTTTGATGCAACATGGCGGCGCCTGTGTTTTGTATAACAAATAACAATAGTGCAATTTATACTGCACACTGCTTTGTGCCTCCACAAAGCTGCTGCCTGTGCAGGCTTGGGCCTGTGCTGGCCCTGCACTGTGCCTCCATACCGGCCAGCACTGGCTTTTTAGACTTAGCTTGAAACTACGTAAGACATCCACTAAAGTCCTTCTTTCATTAGTCAGTCTGTTAAATACCCCCCACCCCCCCGTAGTCTGAAAGCCTGCTTTTGGTTGCAAGAAATTGACAAAACGCCTGAGTGAGTCATTAAAATCCCTGCTCCAGCCTGCAGGGGCAGTGCTGTGTGTGAACCCTAATTCTCAAACAGCAGCAGGTCTCCTCATGGAGAGTTTTAGACATAATTATAGCATGGTTTAAGTCATGGCCAACAGTAGATGTCCTAAATGTCCCCTGTAACAATGTGTAACAATGGGGAGGTCCACTGTTGGTTAGAAATGCGTAGACACACTCTCTCACACACACACACACACACACACACACACACACACACACACACACACACACACACACACACACACACACACACACACACACACATCCATAGGTGAATAATTCAAGACGATTCTAGAAGAAGCCATTATCCTGGGCAGACAGGTAAGTTGATACGGTGAGCCTCGTTCTTTCCTCCTCACCCAGTCACTCTCCACCTCTCACCAAAGGCTGCTGGAGTTCACTCACTGACCAACTTATGGGGGGAGAGGATGGTTGTTTTCTGCTCTTTGTTTTCAGCTGGGACATGTAGGTGAAGCGGAGGCCTTGGCTCAGCGGTTCTACCCTAGGTAGGAGTTTTACAACACTGACAATAATGGCTCAGTAGTGCAGAACTGTGGTCACTGCCATTTGAGCAAACTGCAAGTAAAACATTTTTATTATATCATGTTCTATTTATACACTGTACTATGATTGCTAATATTGATCAAAGCATTGTGTAGAAAAGGAAATACATCTTGGTAAAACCATAATACTTTTGAATTACAATCAACCAGTCTTGTCAAACAGCTGTTGTTCCCTCTGAGCCAAAGAGGCTTGATACGAGAGTGACAGGTGACTGAAAATAAAATCCACTGAAGGGTTTTTAAGGGGTCTTCTGTGGGTCAAGGCTATCATTTGGTCATTAGTTTTTCATAAGGGTGGGATTAATGAGTAATTGTATGTGTGACAGTATGTGTATAAGTGCTTTTTGTTGCTGTTCCATTTGTCAGACACACCCTTTACTTACAGATACATTTTTTTTAATGGTAGGACAATGTTAACAATATGTATGTATGTTTTACAAAATGTCCTACCTCAAAGTGACTATGTCCACAGAGATCTAAAATTGATGAGCTGGACTGATCATGTACTCTTATATAGATTTACAGCTCTTTTCAATAATGTCCCTGACATAATGTACTTTTTTTACAGTTTCTAATTGGAAGCCATCTCAAACATTTAGTGAAAAGAGATATCTCAATCTCTGGTAAACTCTGGAACAAAAGCTGCCAGTGGACAAAATAAATTATCTCTGAATAAACGAGACTCCCATATTTGCCTTCGATATTTCTATTTGTAACATAAAATACTTGCTAAAGGTAAATTCTTGTATTTACTTCCATACATCTGGTATACAATCTGCTTGCTTACAAAGAACAGCTGTAAGGGGAGAGAGGTGTGGATGTTAAAACTAGATCAGGCAGGGTGGTGTTGACTTACTTTCTCATTATGAGCACATGCACTGGAGGCAATTGGAAAATGTAGTTATGTGCAAATGGCAACAATTTGCAGTGCGAGATGTTGTCTGTGGAAAGAACATATTTTCACTGACTTTGGCAGAAGAGATATGAATGTCATTGTCGCAAAAATTAGTCTGGGTGATGTCTACCTCGGTTGAATGACACATAGACCTTCAACACATCCACTATATACATAAACAGAAAGTATAATTCGTGGACATCACTTGACAACACTTCAAATTGACAAATTGACAACACTTGTCTATAGACCATCTGGTAACAATACAGCATTTCAGTATGGCAAGAATTTTTGGCTTGGCCATATTTAATTTAGGTGTAGGGTAATATACTGTATACCCTACACATCAAAATTATATTGTTGAATCAAACTGATTTGCAGATATTTTAAAATACAGACCTGCTACTTTTTCTGGCCTCACATATGGCACTGGTTTCTTATTAATTTGATTTTTTTCTGACCAATCATAATAGAGTAATACAGTAATAATAATATACAGATACAGATTCTTTGTATGCTTAATTTCTCTCTCTCTCTCTCTCTCTCTTTGTGTGTGTGTGTGTGTGTGTGTTTAAAAGGCTAAGAAAGACTGATTTCAGATCTTAAAAATTCGAGTTGTTTCATTTATCTTAAGCAGATGCTATTTGCACCCAGGTGTTTGCGGCCAAAAATGCTATTTACGCTACCATGCTATGGTATACATACTCTGGTATACCAAAACGGCAGCATGGTGCAGTATGGTATAAAAATAATAGTAATACTAATGATAATACATTTTATTTATGGATCTCTAGATGCTCAAAGACAACAGATGACAAACACTAAAAACAGAATGTTGCACTAGCACTTTGGAGGCACTGCAGGCCAATGGGGCCTTCTCTGAAGATTATGAATATGTTCAATTGCACTCTGATGTCTGTCATATTTGAGGCTAAATTTTTCATTTTGTATTTTCAGAAAAAATAACATTTCAAGAAAGAGTATAAGTTATTTGCAATGAACTGGCTGTGATTTAGTGACCAAATAAAACCTAGTGAGGTAGGTTATTTTCTGCCTTAGCCCAGAATGTCTTGAGTGAATATGTGCCATCTAAATGGAAATGTGGTGAGCAGCAATTTTTTTTATTTGAAACCAAATTTTGATTCAACCTGTTAAACAAGAGTCCAAACAATAGAAGTGGTTTTGTTGTCCTGCTAGATTTTAGTTTTTCTTTAATAATAGGATACCGCATTCTAATAAGGCTCTGGTTATAATGGGTTTACATGTTATAACTAATGTTTAAAGTTATAACCTAACTTACAACTGCAGAGTTGATGACAAAAGTCTTTAATTAATGACTATAAATATTTGTAGCCATCAAAAGACTATATGGCTTGTTAGAAAGTGAGAAACCAATGAATATTTATCAATGGATTACCAACATTTCTAACTACATAATTACCAAATACAAACTAACCAGAGAGATTTTCCACGCAAAAGTTGTTCTTATTAATGCCTTATAACTAGCCATAAAGCATTAGTAAATGATTGATTAACCATAACAAAGCCATTAGCAGTATAAAGGTGCCCTATTAGAAAGTGGTATCCAGTGTATTTAATATGATAAGCTGCTATGAAGGTGTATGACTATTTTAGTAGCCTACATCTTTAGTAGTGCAACTGTAGCCTACAAATTAAAACAAGGATTTGAGTCTGTAGTGACCTTCACGTGATTAATGGATGCTCCATGTGACTCTGTTTGAAAGGTGTCACCTTTTATTTGAGAACCACGAGCAGGTGACACTGTGGACTTGCCATACAACCGATTTGACGTGAGCAGGGGCTTGTGCAGGAGAGCAGGAGAGTCGGGGCCAGAGGGAGGAGAGCTTGCTCTCTGATGTACACTCGTTTCTCTGTTCACTGGCGCCGTGACGATAAGCAGGCAGCGGACGAGGATGCTCTGTTGTCTGGTGCGCACTCTCCTCCTGTTTCCAGCTCTCCACGATCACCATGGAAGAGCTTAATTAATGCACAGGCTTTATTTGTCCCTCCTGCTCCCGGAGCTGATGTATTTTAAACCGCTGTTCGGAGACCGGACCTGCGTTTTTTACCAACCCCCGAAGCACTGGACTTGTGTTACCGAGCGGAGAGGACTGCTGACGGCTGGATTGTGAAGTCTTCAGAAAAGGTAGCTACAGCACGGTGCGGTTTCTGCTCCACAAACTGAAGTTAGCCTCCTAGCATAGCTGCGTTTCCCCGCATGCAGGCAGTGGTGATGCTTTTTTTTTTTTCTCCATTATATTCAGAGGACAGCAGTTATTAATGGCCACTTTCCTCTCGACGCTGTCATGTTCGGTGGATTCAGAGGAGGAGATTCATCGCCTTGTCATAAACAATACAGACAGATGCATTTGAACAGAGCACCGTCGGGGCTGACAACAGGCTCATGCCCTTTCTACAAACTGAGGTTGGCTCTGGTCATGTGGACCGGCCACTACATTAGCCCAGAGTGTAAGAGTATCACTGATTGAGGTTTGTTGTAATAACGGTGCCAGCTGTTTCTGCTGAGCAGCGAGGACCATCTGACGGCCGTGCGTTGCTCAGTTTTCACTATGAGCGCCCGGAGTCAGGCTGTCATTTCACATCGGTTTTTTTTTCGGGTTTTTTTTTTTTTTTTTTTTTTTTTTTTGGGTGGGGGGGGTGATTTCACCACATCTTACCTTGGTGGTGTCCAGGGAGAAACATGAACGCGCTTGATGATGGTTATTTTGTCAGGAATCGCTCATTGAAATGTCAGTGTTCATTTTCATCATGGGTGCACGGTCGACAGTGTCGATGCAGCAATGAAATTAATATTCCAAAAAAAAAAAAGAAAAAGCGCATTTAATACGCATTGTTCACACATTGAGCTTGCACTAGCCTCGGCTACATGAAGGCAGCAGCGTAGCACAAAGGAGATGGAAAGCTGGCAGTCTGAATTCAGCGCTAGACGTGCAATTTTACATCACAATAACACTCATATCATATTCTCCCTATGTAATTTAAAGATAAATTCTTCTTGGAGCATCACTGCAATGTGACCTTTTCTGTTTCTTCCTCTGCGGGGCCTGCTCGCAGTTCAAGGACTTACACAACTGATGTGACCAAGTGATGCCTGAGAGTGGCAGCTCTGAATTTGCACACTTAATTTGTGTGTGTGTGTGTGTGTGTGTGTGTGTGTGTGTGTTTTGGCTTGAGCTGCATGTCATCTGCTTCTATTTTTCCTCCTGGAATATGGTCAGTTTCAGGCAATTTTGGATTGTTTACTAAATTTAGACTCTTGATGGCAACACCAGAGGCAGGCCATATTTTTTTGTAGTTAGAGGCACAGGGAGATACTGTACGTTTCCCATTTGGTGACATTATGGAAAAAATCTTATTAGCATGTTTACGGGGAAACATAAGTTGCTTCTTTCTCCTTCAAGAGACCAGCTCAGTTCAATAATCTGCCCAATATACTTTATTTTGCAGTCTTTGGCATTTTAAAGGTGTGTGCATTTTAATGTCCTCGCTCTCATGAAGTCTAATATTTCTAAACTAAACTAAAAAGTTTTCATATGGTCTATTTGTAGGCCAGTATGTTCTGTATTCTCCTACACCTTCCATTTCACTGAACTCCCATTGCCTTTGAGCCCATGTGGAGCACCTACTGCACTGTTTACCTGTTCAGTGCACCCCTCCAGCACCACACATCACTGGGAAATATCCTCAAGCAGATATGTTAGAGTTTGAGCTGGATTGTCAGTACTGGACTTGGGAGAAAGACAACACATTCAATTAAGACAAGGCGAGGATGTTTTTATACACAGCAAATTTCATACCCAAGGGAAGTTCGCTTTACCTGAAGTTTAAGAAGAAAAGAAAGAGGAAGAAGAGAGATAATTAGCTAATAATAATATTAGTAATAATGATAGCCATTCACAACATACAGAAGTACATATATAGAGTATTCAGTCACAAAGGACATATTGTATGTTATTAAAAGCCAACAAAAAACATGTTTAAAGACATTTTTTAAAAGGAATGAAAGGGTGGGAACATCTTGCGTCCTCAAGGAGGCTATTCAAGCATCTATCAGCATAAAAACTGAAGCAACCTTGCCAAACTTTGAATTGACTCTGAATAGTGCAGAAACGTTAGAACCAGTTGACCTGAGAGGTCTGAGGAGCCTTTGAGCGGGTCTAACCTTGAAGTTCTTCCAGAGCGTACTGGAAGCCAATATAATGTTTTGAGGTCAGATGTGATGTGCTCTGCTTTTGCTGAAAAGCAATCCTAATATAAGATCCTTTTATTGTTAGAAAATGTGCAGAATGTACTAATGTCATCTCTTCTCACCTTTTTTTTCATTCTCAGAGGCAAATTATGCCAGCAGCACCAGAGTCGCTCCCCCTGGTGACGTGCCAGCTCATTGGTCAGACTATTCTGCCCTCCTCTAGCCTCCCTGTCTACCCTGGCAGATCCATGCTGCTGGATGCTCCTCACAGAGCCACGCCCGCACCATGAGCGCCAACGGGCCAGCCCCAGACCCTGCCCCAGCGGCCCCAGAAGCCCCTCCTGCCTCTACCCCTGCCCCTGCTCCGGTCCCAGCCCCAGCCCCCGCGGCACCACCCGCTCCTCCTGCCCCGCCTGCCCCAGCGGCCACTACCATCCCGGTAGGTGCGTTGGCACAGAAGAAGCGGCAGCAGTATGCCAAAAGCAAGAAACAAGGCAGTAACGCCAACAGCAGGCCACCGAGGGCTCTGTTCTGCCTCAACCTCAACAACCCCATACGCAGGGCCTGCATCAGCCTGGTGGAGTGGAAGTATCCTTTACTGTGACTTCATGTGGTGCTGAGACTTGATCGGTTATCAGTCCTTGCTCATAGAGCTGAAATTATTAGTTGATTAATAGATTAGTCGATTGACAGAAAATGAATGGGTACATTTTTGATAATTGATTGATCGCAACAACCAAACAATGGTTTTGTACTCTCTGGTTCAATGCAGGAATTTTAAGCTTTTTTCATTTTGCAAAAATATTTTTGGTCAGACAAAACAAGACGTTTGAAGGCGTCACCTCGGGTGCTGGGAAACACTTTTTCACTGCCAGATTAATCAATATTAAAAACAATTGTTAGTTGGAGCCATACTTGTTCAAATATCCTGTATACCTTTGGATACTGTTGGATCTTAGTTATGGTAATTATCAGTATTACTATATTAATATTGGTGCCTTTTAAAGTAATCAGAGTCAGGCAACTTAAAGGCAATGACAAGAAGAAAAGAAAAGGTAAAAACTGAAAAAAACTAAAAAATTTCTCTCGGTTTAAACATTTAAACGAGCAGTGTTTAGTTAAGCCTTGAACTCCACATTTCTGTCTGTTGATTTTATAGATGCTAGCTGAAGCATGATGGAAAAGAAAACAAAATTAAAGTTACAGGCCAAAAAAAAAAAAAGTAAGAATGAATTTATTGTTCTCAAACCACAGTACGTTGTCGTCGTTGGTAATGTGGGTTAAAAAAAACTGCCCTGATAAACGCAGGATAGCTTTCTCCTGCGTATCATGTAGAAAATGTTTCTCCCACTAAAGACACAGTGAATGCCCTGAATCCTAAAATACTGGTGGGGCACTTTGTAGACTAACTGGCACAACACAGCTGTGTGACAGTCTGGTGGGTTTGTGGCTTAAGCAGATGTTGTCATCACAAAAGCCATCAGATGTTATAAATGAGATTGCCTAATATGAATTGCAAGGATACATTTCATAATCCATCTTTGTGTGTTTGTTGAAAAAAACAGTCACTGGGGATTTACTACCAGTACACTGGGAATGCAGCTGTAGCTGTATCAGGTGTCCCAAATTGTTCTGCATGCAACACAGCAACAGTGCTGCATGTTTGTGTCTCACAGCTGTGATTGGAATATTTGGTCAGTTCGGACATTTGAGGATGAAAATGCGACAGTGCCTGTGTCATTGTTTTTGTGACATATAATGTTTGAGATAGAGGATGAATCAATGAAACATTCCCTGCTCTTAACATTGTGCCTTATTTTAACATTTAATTGGTTTTTGTACAAGTCACAAGATATTCTTCTTCAGTTCATTAATCCATTTCAGGATGGCAGTTGTCTCTTAGCTGCAGGATTTTGGTTTTGGGTAACAATCTGGTGAAACTGCATATTGAGGCTGAGTTTGGGAAATCTGGGTTTAGGAGATAATCCTGACTATACATCACTGTAATACAGTGGTTTACAAATGTTTTGGCTTGTGACCACTTAAAATGAAGTTTTGTCTGCTCCTCACTCCTCCTCACAGTCGACATGTCTATGGATACGACAAATGTGACATATGCCTGTGGATCAACAGGGTGACAAGGCCTTTTATTTGACTCAAATACAAATGTTCTTTTTTGTCTTCCTAGTGAATTACTTATTTTTTGAACCTCTGATATAATATACAATTTAACAGAGACAATTGTTGCCAAGAATAAGGGACGTTTATGTCACAACTTTTTATATAGTGAAGGAGGTGTAATGTCATAGCTGGGGTAATTTTATTATATTATTTATTATTTCATCTTGCTGTGTTATATGATTCTGTGTTTTCCTTAACTTCTTTTTTTTCAGGCCATTTGATATCTTTATATTAATTGCTATTTTTGCCAACTGTATGGCCTTAGCTGTCTATGTCCCCTTCCCTGAAGATGATTCCAACTCCACAAACCATGACCTGGTGAGTAGCCTTTTAACGTCTTTATTACTTGGTTGTTATCCATTCATCCTACTTACACTCAGCCGATGCAATCAAAGTTGGACTGCTCTTGCTCTGCAAAATTTTTATGTGGACTGTCTGAGTCTACATAGTCAGAAGAACCTCTTGTTGTCTGGCTTGAATTAAGGGTTGTTATCTTTGAATGCAGTGATACATTCTTGCAAGGATTGTGCTGTTTGTGATAAGGAGAAAGGGAAGATTATATCCTCTAGTGCCTCTTACTGTTTTTGTGTTTGGTTAGCTTTCATCTGTATTATTTATTATTTACTTTCAAGATAAGTTGTAAAATGCATTTTTACTTTGTAATCCCTGCTGTCGATAAAGTTTGATCTGCCTTTTCACTGTGAAGATATTGTTTGAGGTTTTACAGTAGTAAGACGTTGCACACAGAGTGTGTCTTCAGTATCTGCTGTGCCCACACAGAGAAACACTTTGACAACTATCCTCATTGGTGCTTTATCATGTCATAGTTTTCCTGTTCAGAGGTTTTATTCAGCTCTCTATTTTTAGAATTTTCTCGTCATTGCACCACTCTGTGCACCTTGTGCATTTATGTCTGTGTGTGATGAATTATGGGTGATGTAGTGTTGTAAGCATTGTTCCACAGCTGAGGATGAGTGCACTCTCCAAAAGCCTGACAGACACGCAAGATGTGGTCCTTACACGAGCAGAATTTAGCTGTAGTGTTCAATGATTCATGAGCAGCTTATACAGTGTGTCTGCAGACATTTGAATGTTCTTGAAAGCTTCGTCTGAGAGCGGGAACAAGTTAGAGAAAGGTTACCAGCCTGCTGTAAAAGACCGGCGGGAATGTTCCTCTGTCTGTTACGCTGCTGAACCCGCTGCGCAAGATAAGCTACAGCTTTGGTTAAAAGTGTGTCTGGTCTACTTTATCAAAGTAAGGTGTACTTCTTCCTAGTTTGACCTCCTGGAGGGTGACCTCAGGGTTTTTGTTTACACAGCGGTGGTGCATCAGAGGAAAGTGGGCCATCTGGGACATTATGGTGTCTGATACAGTACTAGCTACAGTATGTTGTCAGGTTACGTTTGGAGTGAAGTTTGAAGGGGTATTTTGTCCTAATAATGACTTGGAAGAAAATGTGCACACTTGCAAAACAAAGATGGAAAAAGAATCTGGTAAAATGTCGCGAGGTTGGTTGGACTAAAGAAAAGCATTGCTGAACCAGCATTTTAATGTCAATAATAACGATAATGTCGCTATACTGTAAATACATCAAAGACAGAGTTTAAAGTTTATACTAATAGATTTGAGCGTGTTTGCTGGACTGAAGTAGTTACACACACCCCAGCTCTTTTTGTCTTTGGTTTACAGATGAATCAATCTGACCCATTAGATTGGTATCAGTGCCGGTACTAAGCTACCACTGAGACTGAATCATCTCTGTTTAATATCTGTATGTGCTTCACAGTTAATGCTTTTAAATGTAGAATTATATTGTGAAACCATAATTATGCTGATATTGAAAATCAGGACTATCTTAAGTTAACAAAAATGAACTCTATAATACACATTTAATTTTATTTCATTATGTTTACAGAGTTGTAAAGATTCAATCAGAGGTTTACAGATTTTATTTTAGGGAACAAAGATCAGTGGTATCAGATTGGTACCCTGAGTTTTAGTATCGGACATCAAGGGAGACACGGTTAGATTGGGGCGTCTCTGCTCTGGCTTTGTAGTGTTACTACACAGAATGAATGTGAGGTTAATCTGAGTGTTGAGAGAAGCTACTTTCAGCTGAATGGCAGCTCTATTGTGTTTTAGATGGCTGCTGAGCTAAATAGCTCTCAGTGACAGATGCCACTCACTAATATGTGCCAGGCTTTGCACTGATAATTGACCACGTGTGCAGTGTTGACAGGCGATTATTTCATAGTGGTAACTTTTTTCATAGTCTCTAAATTTCAGGTCCTTTCGCAGATTTACCTCACAATCTGTCATGTTACTAAATTCAGAGCATTGTTAGAATTTACTTTCATACGTATGTTCACAGCTTCACTTCCTCATGTGTTAAAATCACATCCAAGGGTGTGTGGCAGAGAGGAAGGCCTGGGAGCCTTTTAATACAATATTGATTCTAATAATACCCAAGTAGCATCAAACTAAATACCTAAGCTTCCCAGGAAGGGAGCTACCCTCCACATCTAATCTCAGTCTTTATAATGCAAAGCAAAGAACCGTAAGTGTAAACATGATGGCTAGTTTATCGGTTTTTAATGATGCCTTCATTATGTCTATTGTCTGAACCTGTCGCACATAGCTCTCCTCTGAACAGGAGTGTCAGATTGGATTCATGGATGCACCCATTAAGAATTAACCTGAAACGCTACATTTTATGCTCCGCCTATCAGATGGTGCAGGACTGTGCAGCATCATCGATGTGGCCTACATGCTTCATGAACAAGACCATCAAGTAGAAATGAGAGGACAAGCTGATGAGTTTATCACACACTGGCTTTCTTTCAGCAGCCCTTACAATGAGGACAAAGCGAGAGCGAGACTTCTTTAACTGCACTATGGATGGTTTTTTTTTTTTGCTTATAGTTATTATATTGAATCTTCTCTAACGCTACAGACAGCTTTACATTGCTTGCGCAAGACTTTGGTTTAATTCTGCAGTGTCAACATTAAATCACATACCAGAGGGCGAATAATGCAATCTCTCCCTTTTCAGCAGAGGTTGAACAATAGAATATTTTGTAGGGCAGGTGTGCCAGCTTGGCCTTAGTTGTCCTACAGAACTCGCGCTGTGCTCACAGGAGGAGTGCTAGAGAGCAAAATGCTGAGCTAGTTTTGCTAAAGTAGCCAGCAGGTAGGGCTTTAGTGAAGATTCCTATTTCACACTGCTCTGCTCTGCAGCCTCACAGGTGGACTGAGGACTGATATGAAACCCGAGGTGGGGTGCTGAGAGGTCTGATGTGTAAAGCAAGGATCAAATTATATCACAGGGCAGCAGAACTATGCAGACTTTTACTCAGTTACACATTCGAAGGTGGTATGACTTTCAACAGAGACACTGAAACTCTGATGCGGACTTCTCGGCTTGTGGATGTGTAGATGGTTCACTTAGTGCATTGCCTTTCAGCACATTATCAGCCAACATTAATTCCTGAGAGGTAGGAATGCAGTTTCTATTCATTTGTTGGTGCAACGCTCTGCAGATAGTGTCTAGGTGCTGCAGAGATGCTGTCAGTTAGAACAGTGCATTGCTGCAAAGTCATAGAGGCCTTAATAGCATGAGTGTGACCGTCTTGTTAGTAAGGCTTGGTTAAATGCAGCAGCTCATTATAAATAGAAAGCAATTTCCTCCTCAGGCGGAACGCAGGGCAAAAGATTGGGGTCTTGCTACCACCAGGAGGCACAAGTGAGTAACAGGATGTAGCGAGCACACACATACACTCACACGCACGTGAAGACAACAAACCCTGTCAGGAAGACGCAGTCATTTCTTCATTCCTCTCTCTTGCTTGGCTCTCTCCTTTATTGCTGTTCCTTTGTTTAGTCATTCCACTGTAATAGTAAGAAGTGCGCACACAACCCATTCCTGCACGTGACTGTGTCTCCTTGGCACCCACCTTGTCTAGGGGACAGACAAATAGTCTGCAACCCTCCTGCCTTTGCTTTAAGGTCATTTCTGACTTATCTATCTGAGACTCAACACCCCAGGCAGCTCCTGCTGAAGGTAGCTGAGCAAAACAATGACCTTTTCATGGTGAATATGATTCATACATCTCATCTTTCGTAAGGAAACATGCAGCGAATTGCGTCCGGTATCATGTAGTGTTTGCCCGTATCGTTGTTATTGCATAACTCTGGAGCCGCAGAGCTATTTATTTTAGTGGGGACAAAAGGACACCAATGTAAAGACTGAAATGTCTGCGCACAAACCAATAGAGAGGTCATTTGGATGCCAGCAGAGAGCTCACAGTTCGATTCAGCTTCACATTCAGATGCTCGTACAGTTGAGCACGTCAGCATTTAGAAAACATGAATCATTTTTGAATGTGAGGGACTATGAGTGACACATGCTACAAGTATGGGAGTCTGGTTTCATTCTGGATCTTAATTATGTCAAAATGATTTCCTTTACATATATATAAATAATATTGATATTTTGTGTCATGACAAGAAGCTAAGAAGACAAATGTGGTTCACGCAGAAAGAGGTGAGGGGGGTTGGGGGGCGGGGAATCGGAGATGGTCATTATGAACATCTGTCCTCCTTGTTTAAGATTAACAAGTGAAGCTTGTTCACAGTAATGGCAGTTACATGCTTGTCATCTCCCAGCAATGTAATGCATTGTTGCTGTGTTTACTACTATGACACAAAAACAGACAGCACAGATCATGTAGTAACATCTTTTACTGACATGTCAACGGCTGCGTAGAAATATGTTACATTCATTTTTATTTATTTGCACTCTTTTAGAAAAGAACCCTCCTCTTTTATGACAAATATCTATTTTCAAAAGTTACGTACTATATGCTTCTATTGGTATGTATAATATAAGTTACGTCTGTGTCACAAGATTTAGAATTAAACTTTATAAAATGGGCTTAGCTTTAGCTTAGCTGGCTCACTACTGTGCAGCTCATACGCGGCATGAACTCTGCACAGCAACACTGAGGTCATACTATAGCACAGTGTCTTAGTATATGTTGGTCTGCGTGCGACTCTGTTGTTGGTGTGGAATGATACTGTGCACTACAAAAGGAGCAACTGGCAACAGAGAGGAAGTCATTTCTGATGTAAATACATACCAACAACCATCACAGTGCCAAACTTGTGACTCGAAGCCAAAGCCTGTTGACTGATCACAGTCGCTATATGTGCTTCAGTGTGACATCCAGCCACTGAGAGGCATCCAGTGGTTCTTGTCAAAGAGTATCAGAGGCACAATAAGATGTTTTTTGAGCTCATGTCTGATAACATTGTCAATGCTTCCATAATATCTTGCCCTTAAAACTATCTGAAGGATACAGATATTGTCTTTAGAAAGTTTTACTGACATCAAGATTAGGAATGTGTAAAAAAAGACATTCCTCTACATTATTTATATATATATTTTTTTTTACCATAATCATTCTGCTTAGAGTAGTGGTAGTCTATGAGTTACTGGTAACCTGAAAATGGAAGCTTGTTGATGTGCATTTACACTCTGCTCTTGTTGCTCTCTTGCATTAAAGTGCCTTGCATTAACTGTGTAACATGCTTTACAGCCACTCGTGGACGAACAAGATCCTTAAAATAGTAAAGTACAGTTATAAAGAGTAAAACACAGATTGTAATGTAAGTTGTTGTCTTCTACTGCACTGCATGGTGTATGAGCATGAGCCCCCTTTTTTTGTGTTTTGGTCTTTAGGCTTTGTATAAGATAAAAAACAAAAAACAAAACAAGCCTCATTATCTAATTTTACAACCTTTAGCCGACAGTGCGCCTCAGTCAGATATCAGTAACCTAAAACACTGAGGGAGTTATTGACATGTATTTCCATTTGAGGAGTGCTGCTAATGTTCATGTGTCAGTGTTGTCGCTCGACTATGTTGCAGAAGAGGGTAAATGTGTACATGTGTGTAATGGATGAAGCAGTTGGCTGTGTGTGTGTAATGGCTGGCACAAGCAGCAACGTCTGGACTGTGGACTCCCATAGAGATGATGGTAGAAGTATGTGTTTAGTCACTTAACGTAACTGCTCATTTGTGGCTCACACTAGCACTGTCCCTGCTTGTTATCTTGAATGTGTATTTCTGCATGTGTGTGTGCAAGTGTGAGAGTGTGTTTGTGTGAGTGAGGAAGAGACACCAGTGGGGAGAAAGAGAGAGAGAGAGAGACGGTAAAGAGGGAGTCAGAGCTGTGTTAGCTTAGCTGTGTGGATATTGTGTGAAAGTGCATCCATGATAAAGTACAACAGCAGAGCATGTGCACAGTGTGCGTCAAACAGGCCTTAAAGCAGAACAGACGATTTATGAATTAATTAATTTTTTTTCTCAGGCTCTGTAAATAACAGTGTGACAATTCTATGTTTTTTTGTTTCGAGTCTCTATGATTCGTTTTGTCCTAATAATCTCAATGTTTCAGAGAGAGCCTAATGTTATGCAATAGTATTTTCCAGTTAACGTAATTGCACATTATGACATATTTGTACTGTACATCAAACCCACACTAGATTATAGAGATTTAAGAGAGCATTCAGCTGCAAGCCTGTTGCTAAGTCAGTTAAAAGATAAATAACATTATAGTATAAAATATTATACATATATAATATTATTACCAAAAATACATAAAGAAAGAAGTACTGGTAAAGCTAAAAAAGTCAGTATAATAAATGAGATAAGAATCAAGCAGCAAATACATACAGTATATTGAAATTAAGTTAATGAAATATAGTACATGAAGTAAAATACATGTAGTAAATAAGATAAAATACAGTATGCTAGAAAAGTGTTGTGAAATTGTAAAGGTATTACATTTTAGTATGCACGTTATAATGCACACTGAAACTTTAAAAGTCTGGGAATACGCATGTTTTAGTTTGTCTGTTTTTGATTTGTTCCCAGTTTGCATAAGGAATAATTTTCACGTCCTATCACTTTACTATTTATCACTCACCTTTTGCATTAAAACTGCCGGCTGATTTTTAGGTAAATGTGCACCCACTTCTCCACCCACAGGAAAACGACAAAACAATAGATAGAAACAGAAAACGTCTAAACAGCAGTGAGTGAGCAGTCTTTGCACAGAGAGCTTTAGCTTTAAAGTGTAACAGATTGTTTGGGTTATGGCATGTTTTTAAAGCATATGTTGATTGTGTCATGTGTACAGCGCTGCAGCAACGACAACATCTCTCCCATAATTATACTGCCGATGTGAAATTCATACATTTTATCATATCGTTTGCTGCCATTAAACCAACAATTGCACCATTTAAATATTTATTTGTATTTTTTACGTGGCTGATTCTCCCAATGTATGTGTGCACACATGCTTGGACTTGAGTGTGTGTGTGTGTGTGTGTGAGGGAGACTGAATTCGACAGAGTGAGAGAGTTGAATTTAACATGCGAGGCACGATAACTCAGGTTGACACCGAATCAAAATGGGAAGAGTTGTTGTAGACCAAACACTGACGAGAGACACCAAACCCAGACACAGTGATGGAGACACCTGTCCATGTTAGACGGCTTTTGCAACACAGATTTCCTTGATAGTCCTTTTACTAACCATGACCTGCTGATTTCAGTACCAGCAATCCTGTACTTTTTTTGTGAAAATATTTGCCTCGTCTACTGCCTGCCTGAGCCAAAAGCTACAATAAGAGACATTTCAATAGAACTGAAGCACTGAGCTTTGATTGGTTGATACGCAGTGTGGAGCTTAAGAGCCGAAGTTTGGCTTTTGGGATCTTACTTTAATTTCCTGAGTTCAGCTGTTGTTTTGGTTTCCATGGCAGCTGCTCTATGTCATATGTACTTCCTCGCGTGGACACACATCTGGAAGCATGAACGTGTGTTCTTACGGATTCACCGAACAGTAACGGACGACTAACATTCACAGGGACACTTTACAGGTGTTGAGACTTGAATTAACAAACAAAGAAAACAAACAAAGAGATCATGAGTCTTTTGTAATTTAAAACATCTGTAATTTGTGTCTATGTTTGCCTGCGTCGTTGAGTGCATGGGCTTGACTGAAATGCTTTATTCTCTGGCAGCCGCTGCAGTGCTTAGTTAGTCAGACGTAGCATTTGTCACATGCGCACACTTGCACAATTAAACAACATCAAGAGAAGCTTTGATGGTCCTCCTAATGAGCTCCGTTCCCACTTCACTATTTAAACTTTGAAAACCTCTTTGCAAACCTCAGCAGATTGGACCCCTTTGGCTGACACATGGCCGCTGTGTACAGGTCGTGTTGTATTGTAGATGACAGTTCAAAACTCACACTCCCTGGTCTCTGGCACCTGCAGCACTTTGGGGAACCGAGAAAACGGCTGCATCTTGATTCAGTGACTGCATCCCTGTTCAGCTGTGTGCCGATTGTGTAACTTTAGGGCAAAACGAAGTAATACATCAGCAACCACCTTATGCAACAAATATTCAGTGTGATGTTTTCTTGCTTTGTGAAGATATTTACTTGGTAGTGTGGGTATGACCTGCACTTGTAGTGTTTTCCTTGGCAGTGTGACATCCACATCCTCACAAAACTCCTGCCCGCCCCCACAGTACTTCATATACACACACATAAACTTGTGTCTACACGTTCACTACACACAAACTGCACATACGAATACATGGGCAGAGCTATATGGAGTGATAAAGAGGATAGCACGAGAACAGATGTAATTGCAATAGCAATTGAACTGTTGGATTTATGTGACCCATGAATTTCTGCAAACTCTTGCCTAATGAGAAATAATATGTCAGGATAGATAAACTATGCTTATATCTATATTTAAGTTAATGTACATGGTGTAGGATGAGCTGGTAATGTACCAGACCTTATTAAAAGATGCAAAAGATAAAGAACAACCCCATGCATAACACACACTTTAACAGCCATCCCAATATAGACTGCACACTCAAGCACACTTATTTACTGTGCAAACCTGCAGGAGTAGGCGGTGAAGAAGCACTAAATGCTGGCTGCCCTCACCCCCCTGGCTTGGCTGGATGGCACTGACTGATCTATACAGACAGGGGAAGGAAAGAGAGTTAGCGAGAGATGGAGAGAGCATGGGGGAGGGAGATGTAGCAGAGAGTGATGTGGGAAGTCCTACAGAATATATGCCTGCTCATTGTGTGCAGAATCAGACCCAAATTGACAATTATTACGTCTCTTGTGACACTCAGGAGATATCTGCTCTCAAACTGTCCCATGACTGACAACTGCAGAGTTCTGATTGGTTTACAGTCACGTATTGGCTGCTGTGTTGTGTTGCATGCACTGAGTGTGCATACTGTCTGTTGTGCGACATATGGCTCGCTTTGACATTGGTATTATTGCTTATAGTTTTTTGAGTTTGCTCTGCTTGTAAGCGCTCTGGTCGCACACAGATATCTAACATGCATGATGTCACTCTGACTCATGTGACTCTGGCCTTGCCGCCACATGCTCAGATGTGGCTTTTCATACATGTTAGTAACTCTCAGGTGGTTATGTAGAGATGTATCAGAAATACAGGAAATAGACAATTTGTATTAGAGCAGCAACAATCAGTCAATGAATCGGTTTGTCGATTGTCAGAAAATTAATCAGCCTTATTTTTGATTTTACAGCCAAAATTCTCTGGGTCCAGCTTTTCAGATATGAATCATTTCTGGTTTTCTTGGTCCTCTACACTTTGGATCTTTAGGTTTTAGACTGTTGGATTACGCAAAACAAGGAATTTGAAGACGTCACCTTTGCCTGTGGGAAATTGCAATTTTATGACATTTTACGATGAATCAAATCATTAATAAAGTAATTGCTTGAGATCAATTAACAATGAAAATAATCAATTGCAGTCCTAACAAACATACAGTTTATGTAATGGCTTCTGGCAGTTGATATTTGCAGCTTTTCCTCAAAAAGTGAAGTGAAGAGTGAAACTTGAATTTTACGCCAATTGTAATGGACGTTTTTCTGAAGATTTACAGTAAAATAAGCTTAAAATTATAATCGTGTTATCTGGAAACCATGAACAATACAATGATCGCCACAATCCCCATTCATATGCAGTGAATGACAGTGCATGTCATTCATTTCCATTTTTTTGCAATCATTCTCTCTATTCTGTTATCTTACCAGTAATGAAATGTCCTCCCAGTGTCTTCATGACCTCATTACTTTACATAAAGTATCAAGATTTATTATAGGCTGTCAGTCAGGTTGTCTGGCCTTCCTGGTACATTTTTATCATTGTGTCCTTTCTTGTGTGCTGTTATGTGCTGTTTATGCTCAGAATTTTTGTCATATTATTGATTGTTAAAATTGTTTTGTTATCTGTCCCTGAGGTGGACGCAAAGTAAGGCAAAAGCTTTGTGCTTATTATATTCTAGTTGCTTCAGTGTCTCATGGGGAGTTTACAAAAATAGATAATGATAAAGATAATGATAATGATGGACCTTGCGATAAGATTCACTAAGGTGCAGTCTTGCCTTTACACAAATTTAATGGATTAATTTATCCTTTTATGTAATTATCTAGTAATGTGGTTGGTTTTCATCTAAACGTAGAATACAAATAGAGTATTATATGTTTTGTATCTATCTTTCTGAGTAAGCAGAAGCTTGAATTTGTCCTCTCTTTTAATATGATGCTGTATTCAGACATTACTTTCATTTGTATACATGTTTTTCTGCATCTTAAAAAAACAGTTTGACATTTTGGGAGGTATGTTTATTTGCTTTTTTTTGAGTTAGCTGAGAAGATCGATACCACTCTTAAGCAAGTTAATGCCAGTAGACCATTAGCTCATCTTACAGTGTTTTACTCAGCTTTTGTACAGATTAAGCAAATGAGACACAATGTGTTAATAAGTCAGCTTTAGACGTGCTAGTAGGTGGATTTTGTTACCTTCGGACAGAGCCTGGCGTTTCCATTCTTCGTATTAAGCTAAGCTAACAGTCTACAGACTCTACCTTCATTTTATTTACTATACAGACATGATCTTTTTTTTTATCTCAGTCAGTCAGTTTCATCTCAGTTTTTTAATCTAGTAACTCTCAGCAAATAAGTGAATATGCACATTTTCCAAAATGCCAAATTATTCGTTCAAATGTTCTATGCTGAAACTGACATCAGTGATTGTGGGATGGGATATGGCTGGTTTTGTAGTTATGGAGGCAAAAGTCAACATTTGATTGTGGGCTGTGATTAGTTTTGATTCTCCTGGTCTCACTTCAGGAGGCTGGAGTTTAACCCTGACTTTATGTAGATGATAAATGGTAATGTAGGATCAGTGGTACTATAATTGCAAGACAAGCTGTTTCATTGTCTTTTTACGACTCCATTTCCACTCTATTTGTACGCACAAAATTAAATTAGTGATTTTTTGTGTGTAGTCTGGAGGAAGACACACAGGGCCTCCTGAGCATTGCAAAGGGGCTCATCTGAATTCTTAATAGGTTTACATTACTGCTGTCTGCCTGGCTCAGTCATAAGGCGAGTCATGTAGAGGAATGCTTGGTTCAGCGGGTTAGCATCCTTTGTCATATGGTGAACTGAGCTCTGTGAGTGTGTGAGTTGGACTGAGTTGTGCCTGTAGACATGAACACTCACTGTGTGGCAGGGGAAGGGTCTGCTCGACTGTGAGAGTCGAGGAGGAACGTGTATTATGCCGTGCGGTATGCTGCTCTGCATGAGGTTGTTGTGTGCTGTTAGCATGCATGTTAGGACATTAACATGTACCGTGTATATGTCTGTGTATGCATGAGTGCATGATGTATCATGTTGTGATGTATACCGCAGAGAATATCAGCAAGTGAAGTGAACATATTTAATGCTGATAAAATGCATATACTGTATGAGAAAAGAGAACATACTACAGTAAGTCTCTTTACAGCACAAATAAATGAAGATGAGTCAGAGATATTTATGGTCATCCCCAAAGGCCTCTTTCCTCACTCTCCTCCTCTCTCTGTTGCTCTCCCTCTTTCTATTTCTGCTCACAGTTCAACCTGCTGATGAATGAATAAATTGCTGGTTAATTGAGAGGGAATGGTTATTATTTGCATTATATTTAACATGCTTTTATGAGCCAGGATATGGCAATTTGCATGAATTTACAGTAGCTTCGATAGCTAAAGCTGCTTTGACAAGTTATTACATGCTGGCTTCAGTATCTTTACAATCAACGCTCAATTACTGCTGTAGACCACTTGTAATATTTCATTTTCCGTTCTAATTTCCAATATTCAAAAAGAAAATTAGTTCATATCGCAGCAATTATTTGATAAATCTTTGGCATGTATATAAACAGACATTCTGAATAATTTTTATTTATTTGTATTTATTAACCACTAAGACCAAAGCCTTATATAGAACAGCATATTACTACAGCAGCAGTTAACTGTCGGTTCTTGGTCTGTAAATGCCTCTAAAATTGTTCACTTGTCTCTCTGTCACTTTCCGTCCATCCTCGTATGAATCGTTCTATTCTCTCTGCTCCCTGCGGCGCGAGCATGCTCTGTCGTAGAGGCAGCAGCCGTGAGCTTAACTCAACCTTTTTACTTCAGTAACAAAGAGGCCCATGTCTCTCATTCTGGGCTAAGTGCTTCTCACAATTGTCAGTAAACTGTTGGGAAAACGAGCCCCGCAGCCCACAGTGCTCTTGCATTTATGGTGTCCGCGGAGAACACAGAGCAAGGGATTAAGGACTCCCTCAGGCGGAAGAAGTTATTATGTGTATAATAATATATTGTGTGTGCATTTGTCTGTATGTGCAGTTGCGAACCGTCAGTATTAGAGCTGGGCCTTCAACTCAACGATGACAGGTTTAAAGCTGGCGACCAGTTTAAAGTTGTGCAAAACAGCAACATGCATAAAGATATGCGTTCTTAAACTTAGCTCACATTGATTCAACACAATTCAACTGGTCATTTCGTTGGCTGACTGACTGACTGAAGTTGCTGATCTGCTACCTTAAATCCCTGTACAGAAAAAGGTAAACCCCGTGAGATAGCTCTGGCCTTGAGCCCTGAGGAAAGCCTAGGGCAGTTCTTCCAACATGAAAACAATTTTTCAAGTTCCGACTGGGGCACTTTGGCTATGCTTGTTTTGCTTAGTTTGCTGCCTACAAATTGGAAGTATCCCCACAATGTTCTGTTGAGTTTTCACCCATTGAGGATTGAGAGAAGACACCGAGCAGACCTATTCGAAAAAGCTGATGACATTTTCCCCTGTGCGATAGCTCTGGCCTCGAGCCTTTGGGAAGGCCTAGGGCAGTGATTTTTGGTCCCATCCACTATAAATGAAAATGTGATTGGTTAATTCACCTACCACTGTCTAAACAAACACATGCAGGAGTGGGGGCTTCAGGTCTTCTGTCTTGGTTATGAACTCCTAACGAATGAGTGATGCAAAAATGAGTTTGGATAACTCTTTATGAAGCAAATTTGATGAAATGAAAGAGATTAAATGTAACATTTAAAATGCTGAGGCCCACAAGGCCCTGACCGTTATGCACTGGTATTGTACATTATAAGAATTCAATGGACTTCCCATGTGAAAAGTTAAATGACGGTGCCTGAGACAGTCAGTGTTGAGTTGTACTGGTGGACTGATATTACAAATACCAGCCTGTGTGCAGAGCTTCCGTTGACCTGCCTCATGCATAAAGGATGAAGAGGTCCTCTCTCTGGTTTCATGTCTCCAGGGAGGTCCCAGGACTGTCCTAAACAGCTGAGTCACCCTGTGGTGTGTCCACCTCCAGCATCTCACACTTCTCACTGCTCTAACATACACATACCACCTTTGTGTGCCTCTGCTTTCAGCTTCACTCCCAGTCGACCTCAACCTGATGGCTTAGTGTTCCTGTGTTCTCTCTGTCTTTGAAACAACTGGTGAAAGGCGCAATGTTGAGTTACATCACTGGCTCTAATCTCTATATATCCTCTAAAAACAGCCATTTTATTCAAAGTGTATTTGTCCCCTTTTTAACCTCTGCATCACTCAGATACATTCAAGCCTTGAGAGCTCTCTGACTGATATTTCAGCCTTGTGAATGAAGAGTTTTCGCCCTTTTAGTGCTGTATTCTTTTTGTTTGTGCTCCTACCTTTTCTTCTTCCGCAAAGGCACGATGCTGAGTTGTAAAATGTTACTGGCTGACAACACCTGTGCATAGCCAAGCAACTTTCTACCTTGTTGGCACATATTCTCAATTAATGTTCAGCCTGCTGACTAGTTATTTCCTGTCATGGAAGTTTAGAAGGTACAATCATGTCAGCTGTATGTCCACTTTATTCTTTGTGTTCAAAAGACAATGGCAAAATGTTCGACCAGTCTACCTTTATTTGCTCCAGTGTTTGGTGTGTCAGGGCCGTAAAGATTTAACACAAAAACAAAGCATCTGGATTTTTTCAGTCTCAATATGAGATTGCAGGGTTCTACATAACCCCCCCCCCCCCCCCCCCCCCCCCCCCCCCCCCCCCCCCCCCCCCCTAAAAAACACTGACTTTTTTACTGTTCTCACCTTGGATGAAATTGCAAATACTCTTGTGCACCTGGTCTGAGTGATTGTAAAAGTCTTCATGCTGTCCTGTGAATATGTGCTAGGACAAGTGTTGGAAAGTGTGAGAACCAAAGCAGATCAGAATGAGGTCAGGACAAGGTGAAATTTTGCTGCTCCGGTTAAGCGATGTTGTTCAATACTTTAGAGAGACACATTATAACTGAAATAGTGTTTTTACTTATATTCAATAGGTTTTTAAATGTACAAGAAAATCAACATGTGACACTGATAAACTAGATTGTCTAGAGTCACGCTTGTAGTCTTGGGCTCAACAAGCTTGACCGGCCAATCCAAAAATATCTGTGTGTGCGTGTGAGCTATGTGTGTGATCCCATTTGTTGAGCTCATCTCAGTGTTATTTATGTAACAACATTCACCTTTTATTTTGTTTTTGTATTGGTTTATTGTTAACATTGTAAAGTGTTCATAAAAATAATACAAATTTACAATGTTAAGTTTTTGTACTAATGAAGCAGCAAAAAAGTACAAAAGAATAAGATGTGAAGTCTAGGAATAGGGGCCCCAAAAGCTACAAGTTCACTGGTTGTACTGTTCATGAATTTGAAAACTCATCATCAACTTAGATGCATCTTCATGGCCTTCATTACTGAATCTTGTGGCCCAGGCTTTATAAACGGGCAGTGTGTCAATGACTTAATATATAATTTTGCTTGTTTGTTTTAAACCTGTTATTATTGTAATTTGTAATGTGCTTATGTGTTTTATCTAAAGTAAACATTCAGAAAAGCAGGGGGAAATTACTATTATAGGAGTACTGTGGAGCTAGAACCAATGATTATTTTCCAGTGGCGAGCCGTGAGTATTACCAGGATGAGATGCGGCAGATCCATTTTACCAGTCTGCACGGCAGCTATCAGCTCTTTTCATCTTGGTTGCTGGTGACCAGTGTAAAGCTCATGCAAAACAGTGTAGCAACACACATAAAGATATAAATGCCTAAACTTTTGCCAATATTGACATGCTACACATCGTTAGCTCAGTTCATTTTACAGAAACCATGAGTACAAAAGTATAATTAATTCAGATTTACCGGCATCGCAAACCAGCAAGACGGCAAAATGGTGGCGACTCCATACGTTTGAAGCTGTGCAGTCAGATTGTCTGTCTTTTCACAAACTATTTATATTCCTTAAGTCTGTAAGTGTTCGCATATCAAATGAACCAAAAGTGTTTTTCATAAAAGTATTTTATACTGAATTCTGAATATTGTGATGTGAAGGAAATTGCAGACAGTCTGATTACTTTGCCATTTGTTCTGTGACTGTTGTCTGACTGACTGAAGTCATTAATCTGCTATCTTAAACCCCTTGAGCCTTCAAGTGATTTTTGGTCCCACTCACTATAAATTAAAACCTGATTGGTCAATTCACCTGCCACTTTGTAAACAAACACATGCAGCTATAAGGGCTTCAGGCCATCTGTCCCAGTTATGAAGTCATCACCAATGAGTGAGCTAGCTAACCTTTTCTCTGCCTAAGGACAACAAAAAACAAAAAAGAAAATCTGATTGGATAACTATGTTCATTGTTTTAGGACAGTAACCGTTTCATTTCTGAGGAAAACTTGATAGAAAATTAGGCTAAAATTAGGATTAGAAGGGAATAATTATAAAATTAGAATTTGAAGAGAATAATTATCAAATGAAAGAGATTAGATATAACATTTAAAACTACATGTTTGTGGCCTAGAAGACCCTGATGGTTCCCCACTGTTATTTTCATTATCCGTGTGTTAGTGTAACACTACAATAAGTGTTACTACACTACAATAAGTGTTACTACAATATATATAGAAAAATGAGTAAATATTCACATTTGAGTTAGAATAGGATAATTTTTTTGCATTTTCTGCTTTAAAAAAAGACTTTAATAATTAATCCATTACCAAAATGAATTAAAACTAGTAATTTTATCTCTAGAGTACTGGTTTAATTCTAGGTGTCTGAGGAAGTTATGAAACTGCCATGGAGGTCTGTAGGGGTCCAATAAAAAGTTTTTGTCCTTGGAGTTTAATCCAGCCATGGCATTTGTTGATGAACAGGTATCAATGACCTACTGAGCAATAATCTGGTATTTGGGAGGAATTTAAAGAGAATTTATACTGTTAACATTATGAAACAGTAAGTGTACTAGAACACAATGAGTACAAAAATAACACTGTAGATTGGGAAGAATTATGCTGTATGTTGGGGGCAGTAACCCAATATTGCCCTGGATTTATTTCCATCATTGTCCATGGTGTTTCTACAGAACGTTTCTTTCTCTATACTTTATTATGCACATTCATCAGTCCTGCAGAGCTGTACTAAAATGCTCACATCGCATTAATCTGTTTATCCATTTGTGTCTGTGTGTACTTCTATATTCTGTCCTCAAGTGTTTGTGCCGCTGTGTGTTGTCCATCCGACACACGGTATTAATACCAAGCTCATGTTTTTTTATGATAATCAATGATATCTAGTTCCTATTAACAATCTATTGTTCTCTTTTCTCTGTTTGTGTGTCCATAGGAAACAGTTGAGTATGCCTTCCTCATCATTTTCACAATTGAGACCTTTCTGAAGATTATTGCTTATGGTTTGGTGATGCACCAGAACGCGTACGTGAGGAATGGTTGGAACATGCTGGATTTCGTCATTGTTGTCATAGGGTAAGTCCTCAAGTTCACTTATTTCAATTAATTTATTTCAAGGAAACATAGTGTCTGCCCTAATACACGTCTTATTAGATATATCTGTCTGCAGATCAGGTCATGAGGTCTTGTTATTTTAGTAATGGTCTTTGAATTTGCACTTTGATCTCAGTTTGACAGTTGCAGTTTACAGTGTTTGTGAGAGAGGCAGTCAGTGTTACAGTTAAAGTTGCTTAAGCCTCTGCTCCAAGTGGCCAAGTGCTAATAGAGACCCTCATACACCCACAGTATATGACCCAGAAAAGACAGAGAGAATAAATCAGAGCTTTACCACTACTGGAGTGAGTCACCATCTCTCCATACTTCATCTCCTCTCCAACACTCCCTCCCATCGTTCCCTCTCCTCTCCTCTCACTGACTGTCTTTCGCTCACATTCTCCCGTCCTGCTCTGCTTTGTCTCTGCAGCTCTTTCTTATTGCTTCCCCCTTCCATTTTGATCTCTCAAATGGTTGTACTTCATGATTTACACTTCCCCACCTCATGCCGCCCTCATTTCTATCTCCTGCACACTCTCCTCTTATTATCTTCATCCTTATCACACCTTCTTTTTTCTCTCCTCTATCTTCCTTCTTCTCTCTCCTGTCTCTATCGCTCCTCTAATACACACAGTCCACTGGGTA
This sequence comes from Seriola dumerili, assembly GCF_002260705.1. Classification (NCBI taxonomy): domain Eukaryota; kingdom Metazoa; phylum Chordata; class Actinopteri; order Carangiformes; family Carangidae; genus Seriola; species Seriola dumerili. The sequence goes on along the minus strand of NW_019174364.1, from coordinate 191,996 downwards.
GCTGGGTCAGATCTCTGTCTGTATGCAGCATGCAAGGTTGATCTGCCATGCAGTCAAATGCAAAGACGGCTGCTCCTGCTGTGGAGAGTGACCGTTGCTGCTAAATCACTGAAATGGCACACCAAGATAATACTGCCAGTAGCTGATGTGGAAATATAACTCAGTATGGCTCTGAAACAGTTTTATAAATCCATGTCAAAGGTCAAGGTTCAGTCCACTTCACCACAGGCTTCAGTATGTTTGTGTCTTTATAGATTATAGGAGGTCACATTATGATTTTACAGAAGAAAGAAAAAGGGTGCAAGATATGGTTCCGTTGTGCTTTATGAAGGATGTGAATGTAACTCTGATCTGCATTGAGAGAAAAATGTGAAAATGCAAGAAAAAGGCTTGTAAGGTATAATTTTGCAGTAAAAAGCCTCTTTTCTTTAATTATCTGATGGTGAAAAAGTCAAAACCAAGTGGTGGAAAATGTATTTAAGATTTATTAATGTAGAGTAAATTAGTTTTGCGATGAAGAAAAAGTTAACAGTAAGGTCACATAGAAGAACATTCATTGAATGTATCAGAAAAAAGGGACGTTTTTAAAGTTTGAGTATACAAGTTTGAAGTGGAGGTGAGTAATCATGACAAAGGAAGCTTGTTTTGTAAAGGGCAATGCCGTTGTGTTTGAAAATGTTAGCTCTTTTTCTACAAATAATATATAATGTACAATGTTGTTAATTTCTGTGGTTTTGGTACTGTTTTGGTTCACTCTCACCACTCCCATAGAGCAGTTGCGGTATACGTCTTTTTGTAGATAAAAAGTGCAGATGAACCCACTGTTCTCCCAGCACCAAACAGAGTGATTTGTTGCAATGGGGCAAAAACATGTAAAATTACTTAAACTGTCTTTTAAATAGTGAGGAGAGACACTGGGAAACATAATCTGACTTCACTGGTGATATATATCACTTTTGTGAAAGCGGCTCTCCTAAGGTATGTTCAGTAAAAAAAAAGGTGTTGATATGTGAAAGGTTTTCGTTTGAACATGACTGGATGAGTAATGAAACCCGAGTGGCAGGCGGTCAATCTTACAGCTGTGAGTCAGTGTAACATAAGTCTGAGCAGACTGTGCTTATAGGCCCTCAGAACTCCTTCCAGCCCCTATCGGCAGCTTCATTCACCGCTTTTAGTCCACAGCTTTGATGTGATGTGTCGAGATGATTTCCCCTCTAGGCTAGGTGAGGGATGTCTAACTGACTGTAATGAAGCGTCCACTGTCATGGTGAGAGATTCGTTCACTGCTGGTTTTAATTTAGGCTTGCAGTGGGAGACTGTTTGTGGTACATTTATCTGTTGTATACAAACATGCTACTTATATGCTTAAACTGGGCATTGAGCCAGAGGAGGTGAGATGCTGCAGCATTGGCCTGAACTCTCAGCTTTGCCCCTGGCTTTATATTGAGAGGCTTTTGTTTAACGTAGTACTGTATCACTAAGTAATAATCTGCTAAGGAAAAAAAATAACTGGCATAATTTTGTCAAATTCTAAAAATTACAAGGCAGTTAATCCTAATATGTGTTTGGTAACCAGTTTTTATACCACTATTTAAAGGTGCACTATATTTGATATATGTGTAGTACTCTTATTGATACAACTGTTTGCTGGTGAAGACACTGAAAGTGGGAGCTACCAGCAGAAATGAATGGAAGACAAATCATGGATTTTTGAAGTTTAAAGCCATTGAGGAAAGTGATTAATTGTTTGGTATTAACAAATACTGAGCTTGTAGATTTTATCACAGTACACTCATTATGTCAGAAAATAGTGTAAAACATAGAGTTTAATTTGCGGAGCCCAAGATGACATCAACTAGCACTCCAAAACCCAAAAGTTTAGTTCAGTATCACGTATGACAAACACACTTGGAACACGTGGAATCGATTATCAATTATCAAATCAGTTGCTGATTAACTTTCTGTCAAATGACTAATTGATCAACCGGCTACTCACTTCAGCTCTAATAACATGAGATAAGGCTGCTCTGGAAACGCCGTGCACCGTTCACTTAACACTCACATGCTTTCCTTATCACAATAATACTGTGACTTTCTTCTCTTTGTTGTTCTGACAGACTCTTCAGTGTTGTCTTGGAGCTTTTGACCAAAGAGGAGAAGGGAGATGGCGAGGGAGATAAAGAACACCCGTCGATGCACGGGCATGGGGGTAAACCAGGTGGATTTGATGTTAAAGCCCTTCGAGCCTTCCGTGTGCTGCGACCCCTGCGGCTGGTCTCAGGAGTACCCAGTAAGAACAAGAGCTGCTGAGCTCCACATACCATCACACATGCAACATATGTTAACCCAGTGTAACCCAGTACATAACATTTGCTACATATTTTCTGTATATATTGTATAATGGTCTCAGTCCTTCTTCCCAGTAAGGGTAGGGTCCAGATGGTCTATGTTCCATCCCTGAGGACTGTTTTTCATCTGCTCAAGTTCTACATCAGCGCCCTAGAGACATGAGCTCTGTGTGTGATAGAAACAAACAAACTCAGAGTAAACACTTCTGACACATTTTCTGATCTAAATGTGGTTCTACATGTACTGAAGTATATACTGAAAGTAGTTTCAAACTTGTAGATAAAGCAGCACTGATTCATGACAGTGATGAAAGTAGGAAAAACATACAGAATATGGTGTTGTTGCACACTTTAATGTTTTTGATTAATGAAATTGAATGATTAAACTGCATTTAGGCGGTTCGAAAGTAAACAGGAATACATAGCAAACAGGGTTGACAGCTGGATCATCTGGGGACTCTGAGTTTTTAGTTGTAAGAACGGGAATAGGGAAGACGCCACTGAGTTCTTAATGTGCATACACTTGTAAAAGTACAGCCCGGCTTCATATAATGTCTCTGTTTTCTTCTTTGCATAGGTTTACAGGTGGTGTTGAACTCCATCATTAAAGCCATGGTCCCTCTCCTTCACATTGCCCTCTTGGTCTTGTTTGTCATTATCATCTATGCTATTATCGGCCTGGAGCTTTTCATTGGCAAAATGCACGCAACCTGCTTTATTCCTGGCTCAGGTACGCCCTCTTGATTGTGTCTTTTACACTTGGAATCAAATCAACCTTTTAGAATAGGTACATTGTGCATTTTAAAAATTATAACAAGCAGTTGTTCTATGTCTAAAATCTCCTGACCTAAAAAGTACTGTGCACTGATTTTCAACAAATACCAACAGGCATTTCAATTTGATAATAAAGGGGAAACAAGCCTGATTTTTAATCTGACAGCACGTGTACTCAGCTGAGCAGGTGTACAAAGGATTTTTTTTCCCACATTTGTCAAGGCAAGTTGACATAATAGCTTTTGTGCATTACACTTTGCACAAACTGAAAAACAGAAACTTTTTTCACCCTGGAGATCTCATAATATTATTGAAATCATTTTGCGTCAAATGGGGGAAAAAACTTGATCACTGTATTTCTAGTTTCAACACAATGACAAAAAGGACACACTCCCACAGCGTATCAGTTTCTACAAACAGCAAAGTTTACACAGCTTGTGTGTTTCTGTCTAAAAACACATTTTGCTGTTTTGCTTCATCGTTTATTTTTTCACAGCATGTCTGTGGATGTCACGTACCGTGTGGGTGATAAAATGCAAGTCTCTTCAAAACTCAACCTGGCCAGGTTATTCTCTCCAACGGGGGCTGCTTAAACACTTGGCATTAAGTAAAAATAAGACAATGTAAAAATACTCCATTACAAGTTAAAGTCGTTTGATATCGTACTTCAGTAAAAAGACCTGTGACTGACATTTAAAGATTGTTAATACTGATGCGTCAGTGTATTTTATTGTAGTAGTTGGTTGACATAGAGCTGGTTTTAACTACTTTACAGTTTGGTAGTTAAGTTCAGTGGTTCCTAACCAGGAGATTGAGCCCCTCCGAAAGGTCAAGAGATAAGTCCGAGCTGTTGTGAGATGATTAATGGGCAAAAAAAAGAAGAAAAAACTTCTGATACACAAAACTGTTTTCATATTTTAGACTTTTCTCTAATCTTTGTGTTTATTAGAAATAATGACTAACATGAAAAGGAGCCACACCTACAGTATGTACTGATTTTATACAAGAGGTCTTAACACAAAAAGGTTAAAAACAACTGGTGTAGTGGAGAAGTCTGAAGTAGCACAAAATGGAAATAGTCAAGTAAAGTACATAGCTCAGGCAGTCACATTACACTCAATTAGAAAACACCTCTGAACTATTTGTCCACCAGGTCACCCTTTATTTTAGGCTTAGAAAGAATCATTTTGTGGTGAGGCGCTGCAGTAAATCAGAGTGCTGCTGGTCATATCTGGTGTTTATTGCCACTGATTTCCTGAACTGATTCGATTCCAATTCACAAGGTTTTGATTCCCGATTCGAATCAATTCGATATTAATTCAATTAGAGATATTTCAGCTACAATATCTTTTTTTTTTCTTGGATATGAGATTCTCAGAGAATTAATGCTGTATTTTTTTCCTCTAACCTGGTGCATTATTAAAAACATGAATGCTTATATTATGAATTGACAGCAGTTAGCCGTTACATTAATGCATGTCTGTTGAACATGACCAACAGTTTAGACACATACCTCGAGAAATAATATGTGTAATTTACCTTAGTGCACCGGCTACACTCTCTATGAACAGGTGCACACGGCTCCTTGCACATCTTACATATAGCTTTGCCTTTGCTCGTCTCTCACGATTAGACGTGCAGTGCTCTTTGTTTACGTACCGGAGCGCACCTATGGTGCAACGTGATGATTGGATTTATAAACATTTCAACCAGATGTGAACTGTGGATATTTTTATTTCATCACCTTGAGAAAAAAAGGGGCGGGACGTCATGCCGATGTCTCCGTCAACATACAACTCACGTCACACAGATACAGGAAATAAACGGAAATGAAGCGTCTCGGTTTCTCTACTTTCTCTGATTGCACCTACCGTCACCTGATCAGATCTCGTCGTGACATCTTCACACATCCACAGGAGAGTGTAGAAGACGTATATTAAAAGATTGATCTCGTGTTTTATGAACCCATATCGGATTATTTATATGAAAATCGATTTTAATCGGAGAATCGTTTTTTTTCAACCCAAAGTTAAATGATTAGTCTAAAGTTAAAAGACAAAAGTTTTTAGTATTTACATAAAATACATTCTGATTACTTCAAACTGATTTTTCCTCTCTTCCTGTAGATGCGATAGCAGAGGAGGAACCAGCTCCGTGTGCGATCTCAGGGCACGGGCGCCAATGCCCCATCAACGGCACAGAGTGCAGGGAAGGCTGGCAAGGTCCCAACGGTGGCATCACCAACTTTGACAACTTCCTGTTTGCCATGCTGACAGTGTTTCAGTGTATCACCATGGAGGGCTGGACGGATGTGCTGTACTGGGTGAGTTCCTGGCTCTGTCCTCCCAGTTCAGTAACCTGTGACTGTCACACGCCTTCAGCCTTAAATGTCTGTTCAGATCAGACACACAACAGTAATGTGACTGACACTCTGATGATGAGGCTGCTGATATTTTCCTCAGGCAGCTCTTATCACTCTGATATGATTGATTGACTAAATGATTGAATGCATTCAACAACTCGTGTAACAACATGATGCTATCCTTGCACTATCAGTATTCCTGCAAAATCTCTACTTTTCCTGGTCTGGTGAAAAATCTACTATTTAACTCGTGTTCTGTTCTTCTCGTCTGACAGTTTCTAGCTTTAACAGCTTATTTCACTCTTTTCTTTCTCTTCATTCCTCCTCTCTTCCCCTCCTCTCCTTCCTCCATGGCAATGCTCCTCCAGATGAACGATGCTATGGGCTTTGAGCTTCCATGGGTGTACTTTGTCAGTCTTGTGATCTTCGGCTCCTTTTTCGTTCTTAACCTGGTTTTGGGTGTGTTGAGCGGGTAAGCACTTTCCTCTTGGTTGAAGGCTGGAGGTTCTCTGTGCTTGTGTGTGTTTTCTGTCTGTAAACCAGCTACGTTTGGCTCCTGTAGGTCAATGACGCCATTGGATGGGAGACACCTTGGATTTATTTCGTTAGCCTGATCATACTGGGCTCCTTTTTCGTGTTAAACCTTGTGTTAGGTGTGCTAAGCGGGTAAGAGGCAACCTGTGCAGTGGTTTTGGTCTGCAGTGTGTGTATGCTGTGGGTTGTTGTGTACCCCGCACTGCTTGCTGTGTTTGGGAAGTAGCGTTAGCCTACGAATTAGTTTGTTCTATGCTGAAAATTCTTGGGATGTGGGAAGTACGCAGATATTGACAGTTTATAAAAAGATTTTGAGATAATAAACCAATGACTGGTTACTCTGTGTTACGCCCTCAAGATAAATGTATATCCTCTGACCTCTGTGGGTATCAAATTATCACGTCCTTTCCACGGCAACTGCAAAGTGAGTGTTTCCTCCCCCACCCCACCTCATCCCCAACCCACCCAACCTCCTGAGAGAGAAATTAATCTTATTCCTCGCCCTTCACTCCCTCTGCGCTCCTAAGCTTTCTCAAACCCCAGTTTGCTTTCCCAGCTCTGTGGAGTGGGGGTGGGGTATTATAGTAGAATTAACTCTGGATGGTTGACCAGCCGGCAAAGCCTGATTTTGAAAAAAGCCAACAAGGTTAACATAATCATCAACTCAGACGCTCCTCAGTCAGCTGCTTGAGATTATTGAGTCTATTATCAACTTTCTAAATGGTCTCTTAAAAATGCTACTGTGATGCCTTCTTGCCATCAGGTATTTTTGTTTTTGTGTCAGTTCTTCTCACGTTTGACTTTTTTAACCATCACAGCTTAAATACATATTTTTCTTAGTAATGACAATATCCCACCATGCACTGCGTACACAGTGTTTACCTCCTTACATATTGCAGTCTCCACAGTAGTTGTTTTATATAATCTATGAATTTAGATGCTGTGCAAATGTTGCATGTCTCTTGAAACCATCTGTCTACCTAAATTGCCTTTTGTGTATGATTAAGATGTTCGCCCTGAAGG
>NW_019174364.1:144955-182455 GCF_002260705.1 Seriola dumerili | reverse complement strand
CTTACATATATGTGTGTAGAGTTTGATGCTCAAATTGATCTCATGTAGAAAAATAATTACAACAAACACTCTAGAATGTTATTTTTACAAAGATAAAAATTGACTGTATTTGATGATAACTGCTGCTTTTGCGCTAGAAAAAAAACACATCAGATTCGCTCAGTCTATAATCACTGCTGTGTTCTTCACAAATATGTTATTGGACAATAGATGGTGCAGGAAACTAGGATATCAATTTTAAAGATGAGCAGCAGGTTCCCAAAAGTCCTGCTGAGTGAGTCTGTGTGTGTCAGTGTGTGTAATACCTCATCACTATGTGCTTAACTATTGTGTTAAACCTTGTGTTTGAGCATCACAGCCTTTCAGTTTTTGTTTACTCCCTTTTTTTCCTCCTGTTTTATCCCTTTTTTAAAGGTCCGCTGGTTCTAAATGAAAAAGCCTATCTTGTGTCTGTTCAGTGAGTCAGATATGGAGCAGTAATACAGCTGTGTTTGATAGCAGGCACGCCCTGTTTCCTTCCCATGTCCCATTTCAAAAGCTGGGGCTCAGTGTGAATATAGGAAACAGGGCTAAACCCAGATCACTACTCCGGCAGTCAGCACTATTTTCAGAGCTGAGAGCTGTCCGACCACTCAGGAATCAAAGCCAACACGTCTACATAAGCTAAGCAGCAGCAGCACACACACCGCGCTCCCTCATACGAGTTAAAGCACTGAGACGTTTCACACAGTTAATCATCATCTGTCTGCACAGACAGTCTTTCTAAAGCACCGGCAGTATTTGGAGTGTAGCATTTCAGAGACAGCTTTAAGAGCTCTGTCCTCTTTACCCTGCTCCTTTCTTTCCTTCGCTCCTCATTGTCTGCATCAGTCAGCCCCTGTAGAGCAGCTGTCCACTCGCCTGTCCCATGTCAGCTCCCTTTCAGCACTTGGTAAATGATACTGATGATGACAGTGATGCACAGCCACAGTGCTAAGCGCCTTCTTTTTCGTGAGGTAGTTTTGTAATTGCACTGTGGTTTTGGAGATTTTGGAGATTCTTTTTTAAAAATCACTTTCAAACAGTTGTAATGCACTTGGATTTAAATTTTGTACAATATCTTCTTTTTTGCATCTTTTTGATTCTTTTTGAAGAAACTCAAAGTCAGAGTTGCCTGATGTGATGCAGGCAGTCTCCGTTTTATTTCTTTCCACACGTCTTCCCGCTGGGATGCGCTGCACAGTCTCTATCTGAAGAATCTTGTGCCACTGTGATGTGCAAATGATTTTTTTTTTTTTTAAGTGTCTGTTTTATTTGCTGCTGCAGCGAGCGTTCCAGCCAGTGAAACAGAGTCCGTGAACACCGAGAACCAAAACGGGGAAGATGAAAAGACGCCATGCTGCGGACCTCTGTGGTGAGAAGATACAGCACTATGCACGACAAACCTCTTCAAAAACAGTAGCACCGTTATTACATTAAATTACAGTACATCAGATCGCTGTCCCATGTGGTGTGACCGTTGCTACGGAGATTTAAAAAAAAAAAACATCTGTCTCTCACATCACAGGCTTCCAGCACAAACACTCATCAATACATTTTAGTGCTTCTTTCTGTACCTTTTGATTTGTAGTTAAAGAGAAGTGGTCAAATAATTACAGCAAACATCTTACTTACTTACTTCATCTTGCAATCCTACTAACAACTTTCCATTGTTCAACAAACACCCTGCATTGACAAATTCTTTTTTTCTTTTCAGTCAAAAAATTTCGAAGTCAAAGTTCAGGTCAGTATATTTGTAGGTCTGTGTCTCTGCATGCTGCATACAGCTGTTAGGATAAGTTTGTGCCTGCATTAGATTATACAGATTTTTATTTTTTATTAAGTGCTTGGCTTTCATTTTACTGTATTTTAATGAGACTTTTCTGGTGGCTGATAAATCAGCAGCTTTTATAAAGTCAGCATGTACCATATGGTATTTTTAGAGAGTAGCCTTACGCAGTATTTTTCAGCTCATTTACTGTACAGTATGACTTGCAAAAAATATATAGATGCAGATCCCTCATGGCCCTTAGTCCACTGCATTCTTATTATTAATGGAAACAAACCTTTTGTGATTTCTTTTAAAAAAAGTACTGAGGCGATGTATTAATTCTATTATTTGGACATTACAAGTTATGTGACCAGAGCCTGTGTTCCTCTGAATCACAAAGTGAGTCATAACAGTGTTGTAGTTTGTATTAATGTTGCTTTCCCTTCCTGCAGTCGGCGCTGGCGCCGCTGGAACAGGTTCTGCCGCAGGAAGTGCCGGTTGGCTGTCAAATCGGTGCCTTTCTATTGGCTGGTCATCATCCTGGTGTTCCTCAACACCCTCACCATATCATCAGAGCATTACAACCAGCCCCTGTGGCTGACACAAGTGCAGGGTATGAATAACACTGGGCTGCTCATGAAAGTCTTATTCCACAGTGGCCAAATGTGCATCCATTGTTACTATTATCACAGTTGACTTTTTATGTTTTTGTTAGTTTTAGCAATCCTTTAGTTAGGATTTTTTCATAAAGCTGAAACACAGATTTTCATCAGAGAAGCACAATTCATTTTTTTAAGGTTTTCTTAATTCTACACATTATGATGATCACATATTTTAACATTTCCAGTATTTTTGCATGAGCCACAATCAGATGAAGACTAAATTCCATTAAAGGAAAATATAACACTTTTCAATATGGGTGTACATAAATATAAAAAGGCACAGCTGAAATCTCTGTGCATCTTTATTGCACTGAGTTTAGACTCTGAGAACTGAATAAAAAGAATATTCTGTAAGACTTGGTTGTGTGATCTGTTTAGCATGCTATATCTGAATGTTTTACAAGCTCTGACAGTTCTATGCTGTCAAATAATTTAGATCTTTTCTAGCAAAACAGATGTCAACACTTTAAACCCCTGATCCCTCTCTCCATTTATTCGTGTGTTTTTTAATCTTCTGACTTTCAGATGTGGCCAACAAGGTGCTGTTAGCCCTGTTCACGTGTGAAATGTTGGTGAAGATGTACAGTCTGGGGCTACAGGCCTATTTTGTTTCACTGTTCAACCGCTTTGACTGCTTCGTGGTGTGTGGAGGAATCACTGAAACCATTCTGGTCGAGTTGGAAATCATGTCTCCCCTCGGTATCTCTGTGTTCCGCTGCGTCCGTCTGCTGAGGATCTTCAAGGTCACACGGTATGACCCGTATCTTGCTCTGTTTGTGTGTGTGTGTGTGCTTGTGCACAGTGTATGTGTGGTGTTCAGTTAATCACCTGTCTCTCCTCTCCTCTCTTGGTTGACCTTTCTTTGCAGGCACTGGCAGTCTCTGAGTAACCTGGTGGCGTCTCTGCTCAACTCCATGAAGTCCATTGCTTCCCTGCTGCTGCTGCTCTTCCTCTTCATCATCATCTTCTCCCTGCTGGGCATGCAGGTGTTTGGTGGAAAGTTCAACTTTGACGAAACCCAGACCAAGAGGAGTACCTTCGACAACTTTCCCCAAGCTCTTCTCACTGTGTTTCAGGTATTTACATCTTCAACTCCTGTTCAGATTATGATATATCTCTACAACACGGTCACTCCCATCTGGATAACACGCATGAGGTGGAAAATACACAGACTTAGAATGAATTATGGTATGAGGTGTGTTGAAGGCTAGAGAAGAGAAGAGAAGTAGAGCTAGACCAATAAATCAGTCTGATATATGGGCCGATATTAGCTGATGGCAGGCATATCGCCATCTGTGTGTGTTGCATGATAAGTTACAAGAAGCTGCAGCACAGAAATGCCAAACTACGTTTAAAGTAGTTTAGAAATTACATTGTCACCATTGCATAGTTTGACCACCAGAGAGCAGCGACGAGTTGATTTTTCAACCGTAAAAATATCCCACTTCATATCCCGGTCACAGTAATCCAGTATCAGTCAGACCATAAGCAATGGACGACTGCAATAGCGGTACCTTTATGTATTTGTAATGTTGTGTCAGGTATAGTATTTTATTTTGACCTTAGAAATGTTTTAGGACACTCAGTCACTCCACTATTCTCTGTATGGATGAAGTCTTCATGATTTTAACTTTGCTCAAATCGATGCACAGTATATATAAATGTTTATTATAGACACTCAGCAGGGATTTGTAAAATTAAGTGTTATGATCGATTTTAGATCCTGACCGGAGAAGACTGGAACGCTGTTATGTATGATGGGATCATGGCGTACGGAGGCCCTTCCTCCTCTGGGATGATTGTGTGCTTTTACTTCATCATCCTCTTCATCTGTGGAAACTGTATCCTCTCTCTCATCTACTTGTGATGCACTGTGCGGGAAGTATTCTGAGCAAGAATGTGGTTTTAATTTGTCGCTGGAGTAATTTTACTGGTATAAATGACATGGCTAATCTTGTTTCAGTCAGTGCTAACTAACTGTGTTGTTATACTCAGCGGTTTTAACAGGAGAGTTGTCCTTTACTGAACACTTTGCTCAGATATCCTGCTGAATGTCTTCTTGGCTATCGCTGTGGACAACTTGGCAGACGCAGAGTCTCTCAACACAGACGAAGGAGACAAGAAAGAGTGACTACTTGATCCCCTGCTTTGTCTTTGTGTGACAAATATAATTTTATATGTTAGCTTTAAATGCTCAGATATCTATCATTCATAAAAAAAAAATCTGTTTATTACAGGGACAAAAAGGATGATGAGAAAGACGAAAAGGTATTCTCAATTTCCTTCCAACACTGAATCATGAAGTGACTTATCTTCACAGTCTGAGATGTTAAGTACGCTGACACCGACTTCACACTGTCTGCTTGACTGTAAGGAGGAGGAGGAGGACAATGATGATACAGCAGCGGAGGAGGAGGATCCAGAAGTACCATCGGGGCCTCGGCCAGTCATCTCTGAGCTGGTAAAGAAGGAGAAGATCACTCCTATCCCAGAGGGAAGTGCCTTCTTCATCTTCAGCAGCACAAACCCGTAAGACACGCTGACATCACACACACACACACGCGCGTCACACCTGTATACAAACAGGTAGTGTCGCACACTGAGGTCAACCGCTGTGCTTTGTTTCCTTTGTCCTCCAGGTTTCGCGTGTTTTGCCACAAACTCATCAATCATCACATATTCACCAACCTCATCCTGGTGTTCATCATGCTCAGCTCCGTCTCTCTCGCTGCCGAGGATCCGATCCGAAACTTCTCGGCTCGCAATATTGTAAGTTTCCAGACCTTCCACAGAAATGCATCAAAGCTTCTAACAGACTGTGTAAAAGAAAGCAAAGAAAAGTGGGTGAAGTGACATTATTGATAAATCACTTTTCCGCTAATAATGCGAATTAAGCATTTGAAGTGCACTTTTTGTCATAAATCTTTGGTTCTTTAAATGACCACACTCACGGTTTTGCATGTTTTAGCCGATTTATTTTAACTTGCATACTTTACATTACTACTGACCAGTAATGTAAGTTTATTCATTGAATTCTTACCATCATGTCTGTGTTTTAACAGACAGATTTGATATGCAAGAGAAAGGCAACTACATCTGTTGCTGTTACATCTGTCTAAAAAGTTATACAGTACACGTCACAGTTAGCAAAACATTACACAAAGAAACATTCTGTAGGATGTCAACAGATAAAAAATAACATCAGGTCACTGGTATGAAAAAGACACATTTATCTTTTGCATTCATGTTTGTGAGTTTGAACTCTACCAATGTGCCCATAAATCAAAGGGTCGTTTTCTGTTGAGAGGCTAAAGCTGCAATTTTTGCTGCTGTGGTTCTACTTTACACCACAGAGAGGGCAAAAGAGAAAGAGTGAAATATAAAGAGAGAGAAAATATTTCTTTTCCATGTACACCATCTCGTCCTTGACAAAACATTCCACAAAGATTACTTGCAGTTATTTTTCCAGAACATACATTCAGTTTAATTGTCAGGACAAAGACTGTTCCTGTCAGGACACCCAGGACAAATAGTTAAAAATATGGTCTGTCTGTATATAAAGGTGACGTCTGGTCACCCTGTTCTTGCTGGTCTGTTTCTACATTCATGATTTAAGGGTTAGGTAGGCAACAGCAGCCTTTTAAATCTAAGAAACTACCAAATGCGCACTATCCCTTTGTCTCTTGGAACTGTTTTTCTAACAGTGTAGCTTATGAACTGCAATGCTTGTGACTCACACATCTGAGATGTCAGTGTGCCCTTAAATGCACCATAATGGAGAGTTTTTACAAATGGTGCCTGCATTAACTCACCGAGGATCCAACGCTTAAAAAAAAAATGAATATAATTAATTAATCACAGTGATGAATACCTACTTAATCTCCAGCTGTTCTGCAATGAGCTGAGATATGGAACTGTGCATTTCGGTTGGCAGTAATGTTAAGAACATGCTTTTTATATTCTATGAGCTAAAACAGGCAAAAACACCAGTACGGTCGTCTAAATAAACCCTGAGGCACTGATAGTTGTGTTTCATTTTCCGTGCATTGTAATGATTTTAAATGCATTGTGATCACTATGGTTACATTCACTCATGACCTACAGTATACTGCATAAGAAATGGCAAAAGAGTAGTGAATTAACTTTATGCAAATAATTAAAATTTACTGCGTGGTGTTTACTCTAACAATCCCTTTCCAGAAAATGCTACAAATGTTTTATTTTTTAATTTTTTTTTTTCATTCATTTTGTTTTTATATAATGTATGAAGCTGCACAATGAACTGTCTTTGTTAAACATCTACGTTGCTTTTTGCAGATACTTGGTTACTTTGACTATGCTTTCACGGCTATCTTTACTGTTGAGATCGTTTTGAAGGTAAATGCCCTGTGTCCCCTGTCCGTGCTGTGACTAACCACACCCCAGTAACACTCCAAACGTCTCGTTGCCTTCCAGGTCCTAGGCTATGCAGATTATGTCTTCACTAGTATGTTTACATTTGAGATCATATTGAAGGTAACCCCTTAAATGACAACGAGAGCCTTGCTGCATTCTCTCCTTGTGTGTCACCTGCCACTCAGTACAACCTGGCTTGTTTGTTTCCTTTCTCTTATTTACTTTTTTCTTCACGGCACCTCTTTTAAAAAGCAAAAAAAACAAAAAAAACAAACAAAAATAAAACAACTAATATTGGAGTTATTACTTTGCACACACTAACACAAACGCAAGATTTGTTCAAATTACACTAATCAAAGAACTCCTGTTGGGGGAAGGAAACATCACATCAACATTACATTATACTCACATGGGTGTCATGTCATTTGGGCAGTCATCGCTGAAATGATTTTCATGATGCAGATATGTAAAACATGATGCAACCCCTGGTGCAATGCAACAAAATTCAATGGGCTGTTCAGACATTTTTAAGGCATTGGCTGAAGTTGAGTTTGATGTCATCTTTGGAGGGGGGAGGACGGGTGCCGGGGATGGCATTCAAAGACGTAAAGTCAACTCCAGTCAAAGCTAACGCCATGCCTCTCGTACTGACTGCTCTTCAGATTACCCATAAAAGAGGGGGCAAAACCAACCATGTTCCTGCTGAGCATGGTTCAGTCTGCTTTCCCTGACTGAGTGCATAGAAATGTGGAGTTTATGTCTGCAGCTGCTTGGGCAAAAATCTGCCAAGACCACCGCTGTTTGACTCTTAATTCATGACTGCTCTTAGTTAGCACTCTCCTCTCTCCGTCACTCTGCAGGGCTCCACATTTACATGCACTTGGAAAATTAATCCTTGACTTTTATTATTTGAAGAAGAGTTATTTTGGCTGGTTTTTTCTTCTCTGCTTGCTGAACTCTGAAGTTTGAATTGGGAGCTGCTTCCCCTTATTCTGAACTATTAAAGAACATAATGGAATGTGCTTTAAGATGACGGTCCACATGAATGTGACAGTAAGGCCATTTCCACTTTCCAATCTCTATAACTAGAGCTCTTGCAGGTAGTAAATATCCCTGACTTCATGGCAACAAAATGCATGTTTTATTGCCTCATTCCATAGTAGATTGTGAAATGAATGACTTACTACTACATTCATGTAGTTAAGGGCCGTGGGGGTGGCGATGGTAGATTTAGCCTCCTGTTTCACTGCTCTGAGCTCGCCACCCCGAATCAGAGTGATCTACAAGAGTGTGGAGACGTGTGTGCGCGTGTGTGCATTTGACTGCAAGGTAGTGAGTGCTGAGAATATGTTTTTCCTATTAAAATGACTGTACTGTTTGTGTGTGTGTGTGTGTGTGTGTGTGTGTGTTTGTGTGTGTGTCTGTGTGTGTCTGTGTCCTCTGTATTTGTGTGTATGTGTGGTGTTTGTTGAATGAAATGTGTGTGTTTTTTTTTCTCATTTGCTCCTCTAACTTCCTCTGTCCTCTCCTCAGATGACGACGTACGGAGCTTTTCTCCATAAAGGCGCATTCTGCAGGAATTACTTCAACCTTCTTGACCTGTTGGTGGTGGGAGTTTCCCTTGTCTCCTTTGGCATTCAGTGAGTAAAAAACGCAGACGCATTTGAATCCTGACTGTTGTACACACAGCAAAGAGACAGCACACTTTTAGCCCTTTTCGACCAAATGGTTCCAGGAACTATGGAGCCAAAGAAACAAAACTCTGCAGTTCCTACTACAGTAGGAATTAAACATCCCTTTGGAGAAATCCTGTTCGTTTTCCTCGTTCCTCTAAAAAAAACCCTGAAGAAAAGGTAAACTTGTCTGATAAATGATTAAAAAACAAAAGATGCAATTTTCACACACAAGGAATCATCTATGCAGAGTTTTTGCTCTGCTCTGATGTTTGACTGGATGTAATGAACAGATTCAAGGAAGACATGCAGAGGTGGAAAAGGAGACTGAAAACGCTGCCTCCACCTAACAGTTGACTTGCTTTATTCTCCTAACTGCTGCTCTGTCATTCACATGTGCTTTTAAGACATTATACATGTTTGTTTTCTTTGTTCAGGTCCTCAGCCATCTCAGTGGTGAAGATTCTTAGGGTCCTTCGTGTTCTTCGGCCCCTGAGGGCCATCAACAGAGCCAAAGGCCTGAAGGTGCAGCCGCATCACAAAGTCGCTAACAACCACAGTCCTAGACTCTCCTGTTCACGAGGAATGCGACACTCTCTAAACATTTTTATGTCTCTGTCTTGCAGCACGTGGTGCAGTGTGTGTTTGTGGCCATCAGAACCATCGGTAACATCATGATCGTCACCACTCTGCTGCAGTTCATGTTTGCCTGTATAGGTGTGCAGCTATTTAAGGTCAGCAGCCCTGAGGTTGAATGAAATCTCTATTCAGCACATGACACAAGAGATATTGAGTCAATATTTTTAAAATATTCAGCATTCGAGGGAAAATGTTTCATTTTCCTCCACAGGGAAAATTCTATCGCTGCACCGATGAAGCCAAGTCCAGCCCAGAAGAGTGCAAGTTAGTTTAATTTGTCTGGTTCCTGCACAGAAAATATCTTACACTTACGTTCCTAGCCTGGGTCTTAACCTCCGTGCAACCTGTCATTTTCTCATAGGGGCACCTACATCCTGTATAAGGATGGAGATGTGAACCAGCCAACCATCCACAGACGACTGTGGCACAACAGTGAATTCAATTTTGACAACGTCCTCATGGCTATGATGGCTCTGTTCACTGTGTCCACGTTTGAAGGCTGGCCTTCGTAAGAATCAAATCTTTTTCCTCCGCATGTTTAAGCTTACAAATTATATATATATATATATATAGATATAGTTTTATTTGTGACACTCATTTCGTACTTAAAGTGCACTGAGAGAAATGAACAACACAGACAATATCTGTGTTTAACGAAATTGTTGCCCATGTGGCTGCGTCACATGCTCCCTCCTTGTCTCCATATCTTCTCAGGTTACTATACAAGGCCATCGACTCCAACAGGGAGAACCTCGGCCCCATTTACAACTACCGTGTGGAGATTTCCATCTTCTTCATCATCTACATCATCATCATTGCTTTTTTTATGATGAACATCTTTGTAGGTTTTGTGATCGTCACGTTTCAGGAACAAGGAGAGAAAGAGTACAAAAACTGTGAACTGGACAAGAACCAGGTCAGAGTCGTCAGCAGGTTTTGTGTGTGTGTGTGTGTGTGTGTGTGTGTGTGTGTGTGTGTGTGTGTATGTGTGTGTTAGGTCAAAAACTAAAGAGAACTTAAGGAGAGCTTAACATATACTGATATAATATGTGGAGCTCTGAGATTTGTTTTCTAGTTGGAAAATTTTAACTTATTCCTATCTCATGACTTTATAGTAATTTGTTAAGAAAAGGCTGTGGAATGAATTTCGTAGCAATAAGAAGTTAATTCAGTTTACAAACGGCCCATTTGACAATTGATGTTAGATTCAGACGAGAGTATCAAGTTTGTTCTTAACTCAACATTGAAACCAATTTTCTATATATCTGTGCAGCGTCAGTGTGTGGAGTACGCTCTTAAGGCGCGTCCGCTGAGGAGGTACATACCTAAGAACCCGTACCAGTACAAGTTCTGGTATGTGGTGAACTCCACTGGGTTTGAGTACATCATGTTTGTGCTCATCATGCTCAACACACTCTGCCTCGCTGTACAGGTAAGAAGTCAACTTACATCCCTGAAACCAACCAGTTCTGTCAACTCAGTCTCTGTTCAAAAGAATGGGATATCGCTTGACAACGACGACAGATCAGCAATAGCAGTAATATATAATAATTTGATTGACACATTGAAATGAAAATAATACATATATTCATAAAATTTTGTTTGCTTAGTTTATTAATATTTATGTAGTTTTAAAGCAAAAGTTGAGAAAAAGTTTTTTAGTTTACATTTCATAATACTGGGTGGACATTATAGGTGATACTGTATGGTCAATTATTACTACCTCTATAATGTTTTTAAAGTTCTGAATATGTAAAGGTAAATTGGTCGCTGTTTTTGATGCATTAGTCTCTCATAGTAATTTTGTTATCAGGGACTTAACGCCCACCTTTCTACCTGCCAAACTGCCATAATCACATTAGCATTTTGTGCTACCACTGTATGTAGAATTGAAAAATGTATAACTTGGTGCCCCCCAGTGGCCGCATCACAAATGACACGTTGGCAGGCAGCAACACAAGCATATAATTAGATGGCTGAAAATATACTTACAGAATGATTATGAAGAATGTTATAATTGCATAAAAATATATGTACATAGAAAGTATATATTAGCGTTTTTTTAATGCTTGTTCAAACATATTTACTTTTCCATCTTCCTGATTTTTATTATTTTCTGTTAACCACTCCTCTTTATCTCCTTCCTGCAGCACTATGGCCAATCAACGACATTTAACTATGTAATGGACATTCTCAATATGGTCTTCACTGCTGTCTTCACTGTGGAAATGGTTCTCAAACTCATCGCTTTCAAGCCCAGGGTGAGTAGCC
This sequence comes from Seriola dumerili, assembly GCF_002260705.1. Lineage (NCBI taxonomy): Eukaryota > Metazoa > Chordata > Actinopteri > Carangiformes > Carangidae > Seriola > Seriola dumerili. The sequence continues at coordinate 171,026 of NW_019174364.1, read as the reverse complement.
GAGCAGATGTCTTCACACTCAGCTACTCCCACCAGATCACAAATGCACACTAACTCAAACAGAGACTGAAAAACAGCACATATTCTTTTTGTTACATACAGTAGTTTTATTTATTGATGGAATAGTTTGACATTTAGAGAAATATTCTTATTTGCGTTCATGCAGAGTTAAGTGAGAGGATCAATATCACTCTCATGTCTTTCCGTTACATTTGGAATTTTCACAGCATGCAGCCGGTTAGCTTAGCATAGCTTATAGAGCAAAAGTCACAGCATGTTAGTGCCAAAGGTGGATTTTGTTACCTAGCCAGGTTAGCTGTTTCCCCTCATTCCCCTCAGTCTTTATGCTAAGATAAGCTAACCGGCTCTTTGTTATCTTCATATTTAACTGACAGATATGAGAGGTATTGATCTTCTCATATAACTCTTAACAAGATCATAAAAGGGCGTATTCCCCAAAATGTCAAAACATTCCTTTAATACTTAATAAAGGAGCAGCATGTGTGAAGATGTGAAAACTCAAGATTCAGTGAATGTTTTTTTTTTTTCCGTTCTCACCTCGACTGTGCCGCTGAACAACAGCTCTTTGTTGCGAAGAAGGACAGGATGCTAGTAAGAGACAGAGTGTGGGCTGCAGTGTGGACTTGATACTGTTTGTCAGGTTCTTGGCAGCAGTGATTTTGCATGTAATATTAGTATTACCAACAATTTGGTGTGCCTTGAGTACTCAACAACAATCTGTTAGAAATCACTGCTCTATAATCATAAGACCTCCAGCTGAAGTAGCCAGCATGGGGGTTCATGTGTTTTAAATGACCAGCATAAGTGGATTTAAATTTCAGTGTGAGAGTAAGGACTTTTTGTTTTTCCTGATCTTACATCCAACTCGCTCCACCACACTCAGGGCTATTTTGGGGATGCCTGGAACGTGTTCGACGCCCTGGTTGTGATTGGGAGCATAGTAGACATTGTTCTCAGTGAGATCGATGTAAGTAAGCTCAGCTACAACTGGCCTTGCTGCTCACTGACCTCTCTCTTCTTTGGCCTAGGTTTCAATGGCAGGTCTCCTATTTCTGATTGATATCTGATTTCTCTTAACACTTTGTCTCCTTTTGTCTCTCTTTGTGTCCTCCCCCGACCCTGCCATTCCATTAAAACCTCGGCCGCATTCATCCTCTTCCTCTTATTTTCTTCTCTTCCGTGATCACATGTTTCCCGCTCTTTCTCTTCATGGTCTCTCTCTTTCATTTCCATCTTTACCCTTGCGTGTTGTGTTGTGCATCAACAGCACTATTTCGCTGATGCTTGGAACACATTTGATGCCTTAATTGTTGTTGGTAGCGTCGTCGATATTGCTATCACTGAAGTTAATGTAAGTATAACTTTTTTCTGCCTTCCAAGTTGAACTGAAGCTTTACACGAAAGCCACGTGGCAATCAACAGTATTATTTGTTAACATTTTTGTCCTTTAGTACAGTGGTTCCCTATCTTTTTGGATTGAGGACCCTTAAAATGAAGCAGTGTCTGTGAGTTGTGAGCAGATCGAGGAGGAATGACTATTTTTCTCGCTCATTTTATTTTTTATTCAAAGGAGCCCTTAAAGGAGCTATTTGTAAGTTTTGCTATTGCTACATAGCTAAAGTCAACATTAACAGCTGTTTACCTACCAGTCTTGGCAAGAGCTTCAGCCATCAGTTTGTTTACAAGACGAGAGGTTGTAATACACACTCTGAGCAGCGGTACTTCATCAGGGCGGATTGGAGGCTGCAGTGATTGGACCAACCGGGCCAGAGATAGCTTGTTATCACGCTAACTTCAGTAGAAGAAAAGAAGTGATAGAAATAGAAGCAAAAAAAACAAGCTTTCCACTGAGACTTAACAGCTGTTAATACAAACAGTGGCTATGTAGCAATAGCAAAAACTTGTGAAAGCATGTTGTAGTTTATAAACACAAATGGGAAATTAAAAAGAAAAACTCAGAAACAGATAACCATAATTTTGTGTAGCCAAAATCTTTTTTCTGTTTTTTTCTTTAATCATCCGGTGACCCATGAACCCTTCTTGGGAACCACTTCTCTAGTGTGTTCAATTGTAGCCTACACTTTAAAATACTATGTGCTACTATACAGAGCATGCTAAAAGTTAGCATTGTTATTTGTGGATAGGCATTCATAGTTGTTAAAGTGTCACTGGCCTTTTCTGTAAAGCTTCAGTTTGACTTTCATTTATGTCTCGTTGTTATTTGGTGCTATATCTTCACCGAACAAATCTGAAAGTCTGTCTTGGTGGGACTTTGCTTCAGCTAAATGTTTTATTGTCAGTGTGTTTTGCAGAACTGTTTGTTACAGGAATCATGACAAAATGTCTGACGTTAACCCCTTGGACATGGCAGTGAAAATGCGTGTCTCACACTTCTGAGGAGTGCATTTGGTTCAGAGCAGGATGATTTGTGATGTGGTTTTCTAATTCTTACTTTTGTTCATTTTGTTTCCATAGAAACTTGTAGAGGCAAGTATGGCAATGAACGAAAATGTTGTTTTGTGTGTAACCTGTTGTTTATAACAACTTTATCTTCGGGACCCCTTTACAGTGCGATGGATTAAAAACTAAATTAGTCATCTAATGTTTTATGGGCATTATTGGGCAAAAGTAGATATTTCTAATTTTGCAATATAGTAAAATATAGATTTCATGATAATTCAAAACTTATTTCAGTGTTGATTAAAGTTGCTTTCAAAATTCATGTCAAGGCTCGATAAAATAGTGGATGACTACTTCTCTACTTTTACTAACTACAAAAATGCTCCTCTCTTTATAGCTTGGCTTTGCACAAAAACACCTCAAAATGAAATATGTGCTCTGTTGTGTTGTGCTTTGAGATTAACTGGAACAAAAATGGCAAAGTGTCAGATACAAACAAACACCAGGAGTGCTGAGAGACCAAATTTCAAGTTTCTAGGGAATAGTTAGTGATGATGGTGCTTGTTATAGGTGCAGTGTACCAAAGACTCACAGCTCGGCCGGCCCCTCCTTCCCCCTCCTGAGTGCTCCCGTGTCTGAGCTGCAGTGCTGTTTTGCTGGAGTTATATTTCATGTTTTCAGTGTTTTTCTCAGTTCCAAATTGTGTGCCTGCATGAGTGTATAAACAAGCACTAACTTTGTTTAAAACAGTGGTGGTGTGTTTAGGTTATTCATTGTTATGCATGTGTGTTTAACGTGTGTATAGTATGTACTTTAAGGTGCTATAAGTGTGTGTGTGTGTGTGTGTGTGTGTATATAGGTGTTTGTTTTGTGAATGTTGGGGACATGATGCTGATTTCACAAGGGCTTTCATAGTGGTTCTTGTGAGGCACCTTTCGTTTACATACCATTTACATCTGTTTGTGAATTGCATTGCATGTGGTTGTTTGTGTCCTACAGCAAACTAGATCAGATATTATGTTGTTCCATATAATCATATATAATGTCTGATCTACATTGCTTTTTAATTATGTGATTTTTGCTGCTTGCTCGCTGTTATCCATCCCAGTAATGAGTTGTGTGGTTGTTTAGTTTCTCACCTGGCCACTGTGACCTCTCCAAATGCATGCTGGGAAGCATCCACCATTCACCTTATCCCCTAACGTCCTTTCCATGTCCGCCTCTCACAGATGGCGCTTGGCCACCCACTCCATTCCCCTCCGGTCAGTTGTTTCCATAGAGCCTTGTGAAGTTTGACCTCTCTCTCTTGCCATACCCCTTGACCCTTCCCTCCAGACAGAATGGCCCTGGAGCTCAGAGCTTGGAAATGTCCATCCTACACAACATTAAGGACTCTTTTAATATAGAATATGCAGAGCTCAATCTCTCTGTGAAATCTAAATAAAAGCTGAGTTTTTTTTTATCACTAACTTTCCTTAAAGTTGTGTAGGCCACTGTGGCTTTACATGCAGCTGATGTTGTGCATCAAAACTGAGGAAAACAGATCAGTTCATGTAGCGTCCTGGATATAAATCAAAGCCTTTTCTGCTACAGAATTAAAACTTCGATTAAGCGTCAGCTACAGTCCTAAAGTTCAGGAAAAGTCTTAAGCATCCTTTCACCATACAGTTATCAGGTAAGATTCTGTGACCAAGAATATCATCAGCAGATCCTAAAGACCTGAAAGTAGTCCTGATTTTTGCACATAACACTAGTGGTGGTTTGGAGTTTGAGGTTCTTTGATGATCTTGTGTTTGTGTCTCTGTGAGTGATTGTCTCTGTGTTTTGTTCTGTCTTCCTGTAGTGAGCTCTTAAAGCTCAGAATGGAGCTCTGTGTAGCGCAGGTGTGTAGACTCCAGTCAGGTGCATGAACACTACAGTAACTCTACTCTCTCCTTCTTTACGCCTCTCTGCCTGTCCTCTCTCTTCCCAGTTCAGTATGACTCAGTCTCCCTGGTTTTCTTTCCTGTCTCAGTATTGGTCTCTGTCTGTGGTTTTCTCCTCCCTCTCTCGTCTTTCTCTCCTCTCTTTCTGTCGTTCATTCACCTCTTTCTGCACCAGACTGTGAGAGCGCCCTGCTATGGCAGTGTTGTTGCAGGGCACTACTGACATGCATGAGTTGCTGCATTGCTATGAATTCACCCGTGGCTCCTCATCATCCAAATGTCTTGCGTGTGCGTGCAGTGCTTCCCCGGCAACGTGGCAATGCCGAACGCATGCTCCATCAACGCTGTGGCCAGGATTACCTAAAGAACCTCCTCAAGCTAATTCTACATTTTATAATTTCTGCTCATTCTGCACCTCATACTGACAGTTTGTGAAGTATCATGATGAGGGATTTGAGTGAAGCCATATCTGTCTGGAGTATCTCTTTGTTTTCGGTGCTGAGCCTTCTGATATTACTCTTTTAAGTGTTGAGTTCAAAAGCTCTTCCTTTTGCCGTAAAAATCACATTTATCATTATACAGTCTAACCGTCACCACTATGATTGATGTTTCTATTTTGCACCTCTGGACTTTCTCTGTGTACAAATGCTCGCTGAAGACTGCTGATATAATTTCCTTTTAATGACTTGAATTGCAAATAAAACCTGTATGGGTGTGGATATGTGTGAGCGACTGATGAAATTGAGAGATGAAATTATTTGATTATGTTTATATCTCTTTTTTATTTTATTTTTTTATCAGCAAGCATTTTTGTTTCTGTCACTTAAAACTGTTGATTTCAAAATAGTTGGTTTAACTGGTTGAATTATAACCCAGAGGAGAGTGGGCGTCTTACATGTGCTCCACTCCTTTGATGGACGCCATTAATGATGCATTATGCACACAATGTATGATTTTCCTCCAGTCAAGTCATTTGTTGATGTGTATTTGCCTGAATCCGAAGCCTGTATGATGAGTTACAGCAAGAGTCGAGGCTCTGTAAGAATAGCAGACGGTGCTTTAATCATGACATGAATTCATAACATTTGTTATATCAGTCAGTTAACTTCTCATTAACATTGTCTGAGGCCCGTCCAAAGACATCTCAACCATAAAATCCATTGAATCCCATCAGTAACGACCATTACACCGGGGGAGTGATAAAGTTGTCTGCCAGTCTTACGTGTTGCTACTACGTGTATTTAAGTAATTCCATGTTGTTCGTCAGTCTGACATGCACTTGTTCAGTCCTACATAGGAGTGTTTAGCTGTAAACCTGTTGTGTGGCGGTCTTTTAAAGTGTTAAGATAATGTTTTATGTCTGTCATTATATTAAGTGTAAATAGACAGTGATACATGTACAATAGGTTGTCAATAAATGTCTGTCTTTGTCATAGTTAAACAACAAGACAGTTTTGTCCCGTCAATGAGAAGAGTAGTGAGTTCGTTCTGTCTGCGTCTTGACTGACGTGTGCCGGCGTTGTGTGATAAAGACTTTTCAAATGTAATGTTTACGTGTTTGGCCCAATGTGTGTGAGACCTGCGGGCTCTGTACAAGTCATTAATACAGGTCTTTGATTTTAAAGCCAACGGAGACTCCTCAGGTGGATGAGATGGGGGTAAGATGCTCCGCTCCCCCCTTGCCCCCTTCCCCCCTACCCTGTCAGGGCCATGCCATGTTTAGATTTGCATTTCTTTGTTTGGTATTTTTCTGTTGTCTTCTACGCATCCTATGATCTATTGCTTATTTCTGTTTTGTTTACATTCTCATGATAAAGTTTTCCATTCTCTGTATTTTTCTGGGTTTTTTTCTCTTTTTTTTTTGTTTTATTCATTTGCATATATTCTCAAAAAAATAGATTTTGATTTTCCTAAATGTTTGGAGTTATTTTTAAGGAGAGTGTGTCACTCAAACGTGACGCTGTGTGTCCTGTTAGGTGGGAGCGGTTTTGGGCCGCTCCTCACGTTTGTACTGTTGACACTGCTACATGGTCTCTGCCACCATCCTTGTGTGGGGTAGTGACCCATGGATGACCCCTGGGATCAGGTCACCCAGCTCTGACCTGTGAACCTCCTGGCCGACCCGTTTGGGTTGGTCCCACTGTGACTCCGCATGCAGTGACTCTGGACTGAGGGTGCCATGCTTGTGCAGATGTGTCCTGTCAAGTATGGCAAGGTTTTCTCCAGCATGCTTGCCTCCTTGCTTCCTCCCCTGTAGGTCTGTACAGTGACAGGGCTCCTGACAGTGCTTTGGATGCGGACTAACAGAAACATATCAGCTGCAGCTGCACTGCTTGACAGACTCAGTTTAATTCATATTAATCTCAGTTTCTATTAGATTTGGACCCAACGTGCAAAGTTACAGCTTTATAAAGTATGTGCTGGACCATGAACATGTGTTATATGCTGCCACCAGAAAACCTATTCAATTCGAGACTATGTTCACTTTTCTCTTTTGATGACATAAAGATGCAGTGCTGCTCTCTCAGCCCATATGTATCTGGTGCTGCGGTCTCAGTTCAGAACTGATCATCTCATAAAGCACAGCCAGGTTCTCTGTGATCACTGCATCCATTATTGGTCTGCTCTCCTCTGACTCCGGACTGTCTCCACAGAACACAGAGGACAGCGCTCGCATCTCCATCACCTTCTTCCGTCTGTTTCGAGTCATGCGGCTGGTCAAGCTCCTGAGCAGAGGGGAGGGCATTCGCACCCTGCTTTGGACTTTCATCAAATCCTTCCAGGTGAAGTGAAATACAATATGTCAGTGACTGAAGGAATAATTAAAGCCACTTCTATTAACCTTTATCTACTTTCTATCCTCTCTTTTCCCTGAAGGCTCTGCCATATGTTGCTCTTCTGATAGCCATGCTGTTCTTCATCTACGCTGTCATTGGCATGCAGGTTGGTAACTAAATGTGACAGAAAATATTTTTCTACTGTGTTATCCAAGTTTACAATTTTGCAGTTGTACTCATGTGGATGATATTTTTTAACTCCAGGTGTTTGGAAAGATTGCAATGGTGGACGGCACACACATCAACAGAAACAACAACTTCCAGACCTTCCCTCAGGCCGTGCTGCTTCTGTTCAGGTGTGTAAGGATGCCGGCTCAGAGGTCACGTACTGATGTTAGTGTTTAGTTTAATGGCTCTCTATTGTTGAGTGATTTATTGGTTTCTGTCGTGCCTGATTATTCCCAAGGTGTGCCACTGGAGAGGCGTGGCAGGAGATCATGTTGGCCTGTATGCCCGGGAAACTGTGTGACCCAGAGTCGGACTACAACCCCGGGGAGGAGATGACGTGTGGCAGTGGATTTGCAATAGTTTACTTCATCACCTTCTACATGCTCTGCGCCTTCTTGGTACACAATAATTCAATTCATTATAATAGTTTTTTCTTATTTACTCTGCTTAGTATTGCATTCTGTGCTTTTCTCAAAGCATTTTTAAGATGTAGAATTCATGTCAGACTGAGTACTGTCTAACTAAACCTGACTTCCTCACCATGTTTGTTTGTTGGGGTACACGGCAGAATGTTTTTGCATTTGGACAAAATTATTATTATTATTATATTAATGCCACATTAATATACTTATACTTAATTATTGTGATTTAGTTGAAATGATTAAGTACAGTAAGGCAATTTAGATTATTTTGAGCTGGATGGCTTGCAAAAAATTTGAAACACACTGATACGATACATACTTATACATACATACAATGTATATCAGGCATTTTCTTGTCCCTCTCCAGATTATTAATTTGTTTGTGGCCGTCATCATGGATAACTTTGACTATCTGACACGTGATTGGTCCATTCTTGGTCCTCACCACCTTGATGAATTCAAGAGAATTTGGTCAGAGTACGACCCAGAGGCCAAGTATGTGCTTTATTACCTGCAGTATCTGGGAATATTTCACATTCATGATCCTGCACAGTTATGTGTCAGTTAACATCTCACCTGTGTTATTTTCTCTCACGCAGAGGCAGAATTAAGCATCTGGATGTTGTAACCCTTCTTCGTCGTATTCAGCCGCCTCTCGGCTTTGGCAAACTGTGCCCTCACAGAGTGGCTTGCAAGGTCTCTTCTCCTCTCGTCTTCTATTATCTCATTAACTAAGGTCACACAGACAAACTGATCATTTATCTGGCCTGTGCTATCATATTAAATGCCTCTATTCGCTCTCTTCTCTCAGAGGCTGGTAGCCATGAACATGCCTCTGAACAGTGACGGCACAGTCATGTTTAATGCCACTCTGTTTGCACTGGTGCGAACGGCCCTGAAGATCAAAACAGAAGGTATGAACTGAACATAAATTACATCACACTGTATTTCTACCTAAAAATTGCATAAAATACTAAGCTGATGCCTTTTCTGAGCCTATTGTTCTCTGTTACTTGTAATTATGGAGCTGTGTGGATTTAAAATGGCTGTGAACTGGAGTGCTGGTTTCTCAGGGACATTTGTTTCCCTGTGGTGCAGGTAATCTAGAGCAGGCCAATGAAGAGCTGCGAGCTGTCATCAAGAAAATCTGGAAAAGAACCAGCATGAAGCTGCTGGATCAAGTGGTGCCTCCTGCTGGTGGTTAGTGGAATTGACCTGTGTCTGTCAATGAAATCTCATATACACCTCCTCATCCTTCTGTTATAGTTTGACACACAAACCAAGCTAAAGATGCCTGCATAGAGTCACACAGCGACACACACACACACACACACACACACACACACACACACACACTATATGTTTCCCACATGTTGTTTGCATAAAATTACAGGAAGCTCCTTCATAACTATATCCTTAAATAGCCACTCACCCACACACACATACTCTCACACAAGTAAAGCTGTATCGTGCTGTTTCTGCTCTGCTCACGTTCTCCTGGTTGCCCCCTCAGCAGTGTGTTTCTTATCCATGTGTGTTTGATCCACACTCCTCCCTCCTGCCCTGGATGCTGATGGAGGCTACTGACTGTCTGCTGGGCTTTGGGCTTGCATGGCCTTTGTAGACCACTGTGCAAGTGCATGTTCTGTCTTTCTCACTAATATCTCTCTCTCTCTCTTTCCTTCTTTATCTGTCTTCTCTCCTTCACTGACGCTGTCTGTTGTCTTAATCTCTGTCCTTTTCTCATTGCTTGAGCTTCCACAGCTTATTCTCCTCACACTTTTTTATATCTCTGTGTCCAAAACTCTGAAACACTTCAGAATATTCTGAAGCAGTTCTGTTTTAGGGTGGTGGCATGGAACTAGTGTTGCCTCTCTCTCCGATTTCTGTCCCCAGCGTGCTTGTTCAAAGTGATTCAGACCCCTGCTTCAGAATGATTCTCACGCACTCTTGCACACACTCTTAAAAAAATACTTATCATGGGACAAAATGCACATGCACAAACATGCTCATATGCAGTTTCAAGTATAGCATTAACTGACTAGCACACATAATATAAGAAAAAGGCATACATGATACAAACAGGTAAATTTACGCAAACATACTGACATGTATGATGCATAGATTTGCTTGCTTGCATGTGCTAAGGCAGTAAAGTAAATGTCATTCTTGGTCGTAAAGACCAGCTCCTTGCCTCGCAACAAAAAGCATCTAAAAAACATTTGATCATAAAGGTAATTCAGTAGTATTTGTTCAAGATAAATATTACCAAAAGGTTGAGTCACTTTATCTTGCAGCATGTATGTCAATGCGCGGATTAGGTTTTTAATTTGTACTGTAGTTAGATCTTAATTCTGCTCGCTTTGTCCTTTTTTATCAGGAGCACAACACTGAGGAAGAATAGACAAAAAATTGAAAGCAGTTTCATTACCCACCGGGTCATATTACTTTAAATTTTAAAAGCAAAGATGTAATTTAGAAGATTTCAATTGGATCCTAAGTAGAAATACACACACATACACACATACACACACACACACACACACACACACACACACACACACACACACACAAATTGAAGACATTACAGCATACATTTGATTTTCTGCTCTTTCTGGAATACAGTGAAGGATCTCAGGTCGTGCAAATTGAGGTACAGTATATACACCATCAAGATGGATGTATATAATCTGGATTAAAGTGATTTGGTTGATTGGGGTTGCCTCTGCCTCGCTTGTCTGCAGTCCTGAGGTGATGAACCCAGAATTTGAAGGAGTATGGACGAGGGAGGAGAAGAGTTTCTCCTTCTCTCTCCCACTTTACTGTGTGTAGTGACCTGCTGACACAGGAGGCATTTGTGTGGTCTGTTCACTCAGATGATGAGGTAACCGTGGGGAAGTTCTATGCCACCTTCCTGATACAGGACTACTTTAGGAAATTCAAGAAACGTAAAGAGGAAGGCCTGGTGGGTGCTCACCCCTCCCAGAACAACACAGCCATTGCTTTACAGGTGAGTCTAACGGAGTTCGCGTGTGTCTCTGAGAGTGTGTCGGTGTGTCACTTAAGAGAGAGGGGAGAGAGATTGTTGAACACTGTGTGAAAACATGGATTTACGAGCACCGTAATGTTGTTAAGTCAAGTCTGTATAATACGTGTCTTTGTACATTCCATTCAAATAGCATCACGTGTGCTAATGTTATGGTTTATGATCCAGCAGGACGTTCATGATCTTGGTGTACAGTATGAATCTGTAACTGTGATTTATATGTTCCCGGTGTGTGACCTTGTTATTTGTGTCTCTGTGTCTTCTATCATATACGTTGATGTTAAGCGTGTGTCATCATCTCCAGCCATCATTTCATGTGTTTTCTGTGCATCACAACTCACTCAGCGACTCATGAAATTCACATGCAAAGCTTGTTGCCATTTCTGTTACCTTATAATGTATGATATATGGCCTCAATGTGTCACCATATATCATTGTCAGACAGTAAACATGACCAGCTTTTAGGTTATTTATAATAAAATCTTTGTGAATATTCTGCTAATTTAGTTATGTAAACCCGCAAAGGAGAGAAGGAAGAAAAGTTTTTTTTTTTTTTTTTACTGCACTCACTGAGGCATATTTGAGAGTAAGGACAGCTGGATGCTACACAAGACATTTCAGCTAAATAATATTCACAGCAGGTTGCATTCAAGAGAGCACATTTGTCTGTCTTGTGTGTTCTCATCTCACACAGTCTGTCAGTACTGTAAATGTCAGGTGTTGCATACTCCAGCACAGGTGTGTGTATGCCCAGTATGTGTGATGGTTGTGACTGTATGATGCCAGTTTTCATACTGTGAGTTGTAAGATGAAGGTCCCAGCTGTAGTGCTTAGCCCTCTCATTGTCATGGTTACAGGCTGGCCTTCGCACGCTGCATGATATTGGGCCCGAAATTCGCCGAGCGATATCATGTGATCTGCAAGATGACGAACTAGTAGACTTTATTCCAGAGGAAGACGAGGAAATTTATAGGGTAAACTATTTTAATTTTACCTGACAGGAGGAATGTTTGTGGCAAAATTCACATATTGTGCTTGTAATGAAGTTCTCAATTGATGCTTTTCTCTCTATAAAAGGGAATGTACTCAGAGAAACAGTATTCAGCTAAATCTGAAGTAGATGCACTGTCTCTAATCTATATTGTTACAATAAGTGGCTTATGTTTCATGTGGTTTATTTTGGCTTCCTAAGTTTTTCCTCCATTTCAATTCCAACAAACTACAAAGAGTGCATTCATTTTGCTCACATATGTCATATGCCATAAAACCAGCTTCTGAACTTATTTTTGCTCATACAATTTCTGAAAAGAAAATCAGCTCGCAGACTTAACATCAATAGCACATTTGTTCTGCTGTACTATAAGAAGTAGAGGCCCTGGTGGTTTTACTTTGAGCGTTCCTCCACAGCGTAATGGCGGACTCTTCGGTAACCATCTCATGAACGGCGGTCATCGGCGATCCAACGGCCACCAGACCAACGCCACACAGCGACCTCTGCAGGTGCAGCCCCCTCCTCACTACGCCCACATGGAGCAGCCGGTGGGACGCCTGTCTCGAGCCAACGCAATGTCCCACCCCAACCACCATCATCACCACCACCACCATCACCACCGCCACCACAACTCCTATGGCAAGTCTCCCAAATCCACCAACATCAACCTCAACAATGCCAACGTGTCCAGTCTGCCCAACGGAGGACACCATCGCTACTATGAGCACGCACCTCCCAATGGCTACCCAGGTCTACGCAGCTCCTACTACGACTATGACAAGCCGCGGACCCCCCAGGGTCAAAGGTATCCACACACCGATCATCAGCCTTTGATCTGCTGTAGAAGTGGTTGTGGCCATTTTGTTTGGTGGTGTTTTCTTGCCAAATGTTGAAATTACATGTGAACTAAACATGTAAAATCACATCACGGCGAGATATTTTCAACACTGATTTTTGCAGCAGAACTTTCCAACTGTAACGTCTTTCATACACAGAGAAATCAATTGTAGAACAGGCGGAGATATCAGAAGAAGATTGATAGCACTCTTACATCTGTCCACTCAATATTCAACCAGGAGATTAGCTTAGCATTAAGACTGGAAGCAGGGGGAAACAGCTAGCCTGGATATGTACAAAGATAACAAAGTCTGCCTGAAGCACCTCCAAAGCCAGCAGTATATCTTGTTGTTTTTGAGGTACTGAGACAGGCTAGCTGTTTCTCCTATTTCCAGTCTTTGTGCTAAGCTAAGCTAACTGTCTGCTGCAGACATGAGAGTGGTACCATCCTCTTAGTGTATTTCCCCAAAATCTCGAAAGATTTAAGATTTCATTCTGTGACAGATTTTGTTCCATTTTTTTGGAGAAATATTTGGAAAAATTCTAATGATTACATTGAATTAATGTCTATCCCTAGTTGCAAGTGTTTTCCTAATAAGTCAGGCTTTTCAAAACTAGGCAAATTAGAAAATAGTTCATACTTAATACGTTTATACGTAGAGTATCACATTGATAATGTTTTGACAGCAAGTGTATGTGTTTCAAACCATTTAGATGTGGATTATGGATTCCCCCCTCAAGTGCAAGGCTCAAAAATAAATTGGTAAACAAAAAACAATTGCACAAGTTGTAAAGTTCCTCTTGCTCCACTGTTCGCCTGAGAGGCTTTCTCAGTCTTTTCATGCAGCTATCTCAGGTTGTATGTCAGCACATAACTGAGAGCTGAGGAAATTAAAAGAGAAAACAATGGGATTAGTTTTTATGCGCTGAGTGTTTGCTGCAACCACAAGTCGTGAGGACATTATCAGTTGCATAAGTGTTTCCTCCCAGCCTCTTATCAAACCTTCCCGTTTCACAAACCTTTATTGTAAACCCTTCATTCCATAATGGATCACTCTCATACTGACAGTTAACTTCATGAGTGACCAATAGTACACTTATCTCCTGATTTCCCATGCTCTGTTTAGTCTGCCGCTCCAGTATTGGGCTTGTTTTTCTTTACTACCCACATAAGTTTGGGAGACAATTTCATTGCTGCCACTTTACAAAAGAGAAATGATTTTTAGTTTGTTTCTTATCTTAAGAGTAGAAAATGGAATTGTCAACCATCACTGGAGTCGACGTCACGCTCTCTCCTCCTCATACATATATATGAGAATGCTGTATATGTTTCATATACTGTATGATATATATGTCACGCTCTCTCCTCCATTTTCTCTGTGTTCTCTCCTTCTCCCTTTCTCCTTCCTAACCAAAATGCTTTCTCTTGACCATCCCTCTGCTTTCTTGGACAGAAGGCGCTACTATGAGACGTATGTTAGGTATGTTGTTTTTCTAGGTTTGGCTCCAGCAGTATGTCACAACTGCAAAAGAAGGACTTTGTTTTTTTAAGTTTATTTGTTTTATTTTGACTTGGTTTTGGATCGATGAATGGTTGCATCCTTGCTAAGTCAGTGTTATGAGCTATATGCTGGCCACTCATTTGTCTGGTTATTGCCTTGTGTCAATGCTTTAAAGTGAAAGGAGAGCTAGCATAAATGTGAGTGGCCAGCATATTGCTGAGAGCAGCCCTGCTATATGCATGTGTCAAAGTGACGTGCTTGCTTTGAAGAAGGACCCAGAAGCTCGAAAAGAAAGAAGTGTATGAGAATGTTTTGAAAAATCGTTCAACTAGTCACCGCTAGTTCTGTTTTATGCTCCTATTGCACAGTCCTACACCCGATTCACTTCAAGAGTCTTAACCAGAGAGAGATCTGTGTTTTGACTGACCCGATAAAGGACGTTAAGGTGTGATGTTTAGATGACAGCGTGATGCTCTTCAGCCTAAAACTTCTGCCTGTTGTCTTGGTTTAATAAGGGTGGTCAGTTGCATCGCATCCCCCTGGAGGCTTGCGTCTGCATGGCAGTGCATGGCCCTATTCCAGTGACCCCATCCCCTTCTCCGAATAGCCACAGCGTGCATGCTCTGACCCCTGTGCCCTGACTTTTCCTCAGGTCCCATGGAGGGGATGGACGCCACCCCACCATCCGCAGGGAGGAGGAGTTTGATGAAGACCGCTACTCTGGGGAGTATTACAGTGGGGAGGAGTTTTACGAAGATGACAGTATGCTGTCAGGGGACAGGTATTAGTCTTTCTGATTGCCTGTGTAAATTCTCTTTTATCTGCCTTGTTCATTAAATTTAATCAGAAGAGTTTTGGGATAGTGCGTGTCAGTCCATGTCTCCCAACAAGCCCTTTATTCGATATTTTGACAGGTATCAGAACAGTGACACGGAGTATGAGACTCCCAAAGGTTACCATCACCCTGACAGTTACTATGACGATGATGAGCAGCCTCTCTACCGCGACTCGCGCAGGTCACCAAAGAGACGGCTGCTTCCTGCCACACCTCAAGGTATTTCCTTATGTACCTGCAGCATGAGTTACATGTTTGCCTTGATCTGTTCATGTGTAATATAACAATGGTTAAATAAAGTATCAATTTCAAATAATGTGAAAGAAAAAAAACAAAACATTTTTGATGCAAAATGAGAAACACTGTCCTGCCTGTTCTTGTGTTGCGGCTTCGTTGCTTATTGTACATCATTCTTGTGCTATTTATTCAATTATCCTATCATTGAAAAACTATAGGCTCTAGGTTAGTTATAAAGCAACTGTGTTACATATGCAACCTTGGGAGAAAAGTGTTTTTGTTTGCTAAATACACACCAGCTGTTTTCACTGTATGATTTATCCACTCACCCAGTTTCATATTCCTGAGCGTTTGCAATGTTGAAGCTTTGCATGCTGTTAAGTTTCCTGCACCACGTTACTCACTGGTCCACTGCTTGCTTGTTCAGGTCACAGGAGGCCATCCTTCAACTTTGAGTGTCTTCGCAGACAAAGTAGCCAGGACGAGCTTCCACATCAGCGTACTGCTCTACCACTGCACCTTATGCAGCACCAGGTAACACAGGTTGGTCTTGTTTGGACTGACCTACGTTATTATTTGACTGATTCCACCAGAGCTGTCTCAAACTTTAAGTTGAAATGAACTGATCGCATTTCTTCAATAACTAAATATCACAGACATCTGTTGAATAAAGGTGACTACTGTTGTGAAACAGCAGGAAGCTGAACTGCTTACATGCTCCTAGAGTAGTAGCACAATTTGACAATACTCCCAACGTCCTCTGATGCAGCTCTGTATAACGCTTGTATTCCTGGCTCTCTCCTTCCCTGTCAGGTAATGGCTGTAGCAGGCCTGGACTCCAGCAGAGCCCATCGCCTCTCCCCGACCCGCTCCACCCGCTCCTGGGCAACTCCCCCTGCCACCCCGGCCAGTAAAGACCAGTCACCATACTACACCCCTCTCATCCGTGTGGACCAGCAACACAGGGGGAGTACTGCTAGCAGCCATGTGTCTGTGCGCAAGAGCTCCTGGTACACAGATGACCCCGAGTACTCTCAGAGGACGTACTCACCTGTCCACCTGCAGGTGCCACCTGAGTTCCATAACCAGTACCACCAGAAGAGAGGCAGCGCAACCAGCCTAGTGGAAGCGGTGAGTTTGAGGCTATTTGGTGACAAAGGGAAGGGAGAGGTATCCCTGACCAGATCATTTGATGTATCCAGCTGTCAAAACAAAATTTTGAAAGCAAGGAAAGCGAAACGAGAGTCTGAAATTCACATATTACATAACATATTTTTTCTTTATATACTGTCGAGCAGGTTTTGATATCAGAGGGGCTTGGGAGATACGCCAAGGATCCCAAGTTTGTCGCTGCAACAAAGCATGAGATAGCAGATGCATGTGAGATGACGATAGACGAAATGGAGAGTGCCGCCAGCCACCTACTGAACGGAGGGATGGCCCCGGGCGTCAACGGGGTCAACGTGTTTCCCCTTCTGACTCCAAGGGACTATGAACTGCAGGACACCGCAGCCAGCTACAGCGACGAGGAGCCAGAGACAGAACCCAGAGCTCCTTATGAGGAGGACCTGGCAGATGAGATGATCTGCATCACAACTTTATAGCACTGGCTGGAGAAATCTGCAAATTAGAACCAGTGTCAGACTACAACCAGTGAAAATAAAAAAGAAATGCATCTGTTGGCTCCGACCAAAAGAAGTGCCTTTTACATTGAAGAGAAAAGGCATACAGAAGAGAGACACATTAGTCCCGTTCATTTAATTGTTCTCCACCTGCCAGCAAACAGAGGTCACAGCACAGAGCCACATACCATCCCGGCTGTGCACAGAGGGACTGACTGGACCCTCCTGTCAAAGGCCTTGACCTGGAGGTGACACACAGGTTCAGCCTGCAGCCAATCAGAGACGAGGACAGTGATGCCAGTGAAAGATGGACCAATTGGCAAAGGTGTGAGATACTCTAAACGGCGGGTCTTTAAGGGTGATGACAATCAGATGTACGATGTCATTACCTCAGTCACTTTATTAAGGTTCGGCATATCATGCAAGTTTTCAATGCAAGCATAGGAAGGCATATCTCCTCCCTTAGTCGTTAGAATAACTTGATCCCTTTGTTGTTAGAACAGATCGTTTAATGATTGCTACAGCTGAGTCAAAAAGTGAAGAGCACCAGTAGAGTTGTACCAGATTATGCAGGAACTAACTGTCCTACTTATAGCATCATTCAACTTGAGATATGTACTTTTGAAGCGACAAAAGCATTTGTGATAAATGCACTAGCAGGCAGGTTATTTTAAATTTTAGAATAGCCTGATTAATATTTCATAGTTGATATGCTGTAAATTGTATTATATAACAAAAGAAACTTTGTAAAGAGATATTCTATATTTTGTAATTATGTATCATTTAAAAGATCAGCAATATGGACCCTTGTGACTCCTGTTATGCTATAAAAGCAGACTTGCATTATTTTATTAAGTACAATATTCTGATATTTGTTTGCCTTTTATTTCTTTGCTAATATGCACCCTTTATTTTGCCTATGAAACAGCATTTTTAAGAGGTTCTGCTTGTGTGATAACACTACTGCACAGGATATGCAAATGGCTTTGATTTCTCAGCATAGGAGTACATGTGTTACTTCATCAAACCAACACCAGTTGCATAAGGTTAAGCCCCCTTTAAAGGAGCATTTTTAGAAGGCAAGCCTCAAGGATCCAGTGCCGAAATTTTATACAGATGTGATGAACACATTTGTTTGCATATTTTGTGCAGGGCATGCACAAGAATTTAAAATGCATAGTGCATTAACAATGCTGCTTTTTTAGTTGGTTTCAGAGTCAAACCTAGGTTCCGTCAGCCCCTACTGAAATGCCTTTTTGCTGCTGAAAGAACGAAAAATGATAGATGGTAATAACAGGGATAAATTAATATTTCTCATAGCTCATGCTGGGATTTTCCATGATATACACTACTCTTTGTTGATCATGGTGTGATTCCATTAAACCTTTGTACTGAATCTTCGCAGTCACATCTTAGTCTTCATGTCGTGTGCGAGGGCTCGGAGCCTGTGGTGGCAGGAGACAAATGCACACATCCAAAGGTCAGAAACAGACGATGCAGACATTCGTTGTAAGTGGAAGGACAGAGTGTGTCCTGGTGTCAGGATGCTGGAGAGAGGCTAAGCAATACTAAACCCCCCGCCCCTTTTCTCTCTCAGCCTGCCTGGTTCCTGCATACAGTATACCTCGTTAGGCACCGGTGACAACATATCATTGTCTCAACTTATCTGTCCGTCACAGCGTCCCACAGTGGAGTCTCACAGAGATTAAGTAGAGTTGAACCTGGACTTTGTGTTTTGTTTTTTTTTCCTCTAATCATGTTTATTAATGAGACCAGAAGGGTAAACTCGCCCTTCTGGATGCATGAAAAGAAGCAAGCGATACCCACAAGTTTGAACACAAACAACAAAATATCTTTCTGTTTTTATCAGTTATCATTTATTGATCTGTCACGATAAGGATACTGGACAAAAAAAACTGAAATGGGCTTTTTCAGGCATTACCATGGAGAGTTTGAATTAGCACCAAGGATATATAGGGTAAATGTGATCTGTTGTTCATGAGTGTTTGATTTGTAGGCGAGTGCGTTCTGTACTCTAATTCAACCGAATACTGTCATGAAAATGTAGGTTTTCCATTTTGTGTGCACATTGAAAGGGCTCTTTGAATTGTTTGTGAGTAAAAAAGTGTGTTCTAGTCCTTTTGTTGATGAACCGTCATATAAAAGGACCAATGCACATAACAGGCACATTGTACTATTCGTAGCAATTACAGTACTGATGAACTGAAGATATGCATTATTTTGTAAACACTTTTAAAAGTTGTGTTAAACTAAAGATGAAAAGAACTTACTTTTACCTCATGTCAGGGATTCCTGAAAAAAAAAGAAAAATAATGATTTGGTTCAGTCTATACCAATGGTATTTAAATATTAGCACATAGCTGTTTGTCTTTGCACAAGTAACTGTATAGTGCTATCGTTTCTCCTTTTTCTAAACAGATTTGTGTATTAAGGTGAGACAATTTTGTACTTTTTGTGACTGTGTGTATGGTTTAGTGGAATCTATATTTGTCATTTACACCTCACCTTACAATGCTGGGAATGAAAGAGTATTAAAAAATATTTTCAAGGTGCACTGTTCCTCTGTTCATGGGTAGGGAAAAAAAAATAAAATGGTAAAGTACCAGTTTACAGAGAAACACATATTGATTTGAACATTTCTATTAGTTTTCTTCATATTGTTATGATTATAATTACTATAACAACTATTAATGTTCTGAAAGCTGTATTTAAATAGAAGATAATGTAAAATATGTACAAAAGTATGGAAAGACCCATGGTAATGTTCTCTACTTGAAAGTCTTGATATTTGCTCCTTAATGTTTTTATTCAGTAAACATAATTTCTCTTAGTAGCAAATGCTTTACTATAACCCTCTAGGTTTTGTATCAATACATTTTTTTGTATTTTTCATTTTATTTTGGCCTTGACTTTATTTGAATCAATACTGATATTTTATTTTCTATTGATCATCATTGAATAAACTTATGCTGAATTACTGTTCTCATTTATTTGTATTCTGCACTTTTTAGAAAGCAAATAGACACTGGACACTGTTTTCACGAGCTTGTACTGAAACCATTATAGATGAGATCTTCATATATTAAAACAACATCTCAGTTGAAAAAACACAAACATTCAAGCACTGTGGTCATTGTAGATCGTCGATGTCTGTAGCAGGTGACAAAAAGGATGTATAAACTGAATTATACATATTTCACACATGTTAATGGATGGTTGTAGGTATGTGTACACTTCAGGCGGGAGATACTTTGTTGGTTGTAGTCTCTACAGTCGTTGCTGTTTCTGAAGTGTCATCGTCCTCCCCGGGCTCTTTCCCACACAGCAGGAAGGCCACAGCGTATTTATGGAACTATAGAAAACAGAATGAAACAGAATATAATAAGTTCAGCCCGAACAAGCTGTAATTTTCTTCTTTTTTTCCATGCGTCAATAAACATAATAATAAAATTAATACACTGAAACAAGTTTATATTAGGGAGAGCTTTAGAAAACTTGTTTTGTGCATGTGAAATGTACAAAAATCACAGTTGTGTGCAACGGTTACTGTTTCTTGAAGCACAGTGCATTGGGAAATTCTTCAGACCCTTTACATTTTTTTCACATTTTGTCATATTGTAGCCTTATAAATAAATAAATAAATAGATAAATAAAATAAAGGACAAACTGAAATATCACATTGACATAAGTGTTCAGACTCTTTGCTATGGCACTTGAAATGTAGCTCAGGTGTCTCCCATTTCTCTTGATCATCTCTGAGATGTTGCTAGATCTTGATTGAGCGCACCTGTGGTCAATTCAGCTGATTGGCCATGCTTTGGAGAGGCACACACCTGTCTATATAAGGTCATGAGGAGGAAGGAAATGGCTGCAGAACTCAGACAGGAAAGTTTTCTCTCGGCTTTTCAGAACTTCCACAGTTCACTTTAATTGCCATTTCTTAATGTTGTTTCAGACAGTGGATATTTCAAAGCACTTAGATTTATCATCAGCTGACAATTCCTAATAACAGTTCTTGACTTGCCTTATGAGTCCCAACAAGTTAATGAAGTTCTGAGTGTTTTATAAGTAGAAGAGAGCCCAAACTTTTGCACATGCTGTTTATATATTTATTTTTCTCCTATTTTTTTTCTAATTAATGAAATAAAAAGTCACAGTGAATTAACATTTGGAGAATTTTGATGTGTGTTTGCTGCATGGGTTGCACTTAAAAAACATGTAATTTGCCCAGGTGCGTCCAAACTTTTGCACACAGCTGTATATATAAGTAGTTATGATTTTAGACCAAATCTCAGAAGAGTTCCCTGCGACATTAACACTAATTCCTGTGCTGTACTGAAAGATATTCAGTAAAGCACCTGTACTGAATGTCTTTTCTAAGAAAAGGTACTATACTGTCTTTAAATAACACTAGATGGTGCTGATGCCCTGAAAGAGCAAAAATATCTCATTCATAAGTTTTTCCCCTACAATTTATCATGCACTTTATCATATCTGGATGGTCTCCATTATAAAAATAACCCGGATGGTTTTGCAGTACCTGTTTGTTGAGGTAGATGTAGATGATGGGATTGTACACAGTGCTGCTCTTGGCCAGGTAGACGGGCACTGTGCCCACCAGTGGGTGAATCTCCACATCAGGGTTGTAGACCACCAGCATGGCCAGGGAGGCATAAGGCAGCCAACTGATCAGAAATGTCAGGACCATCAGAATCACCATAAGTGCCACCTTCATCTCTCCCTTAGCTACTGCACCGCCTTCCACACAAGCCATCTTTGATACCTGTAGCACAGAATGAAAACAGAATACAACAATGTAAAAAATAGTCTGTTACAAGTCAGTTTTGTAAATTATTGGATAATTTGAGCTCTGTGCCAAAGAGCCAAGTGTATAAATGCTCACCTGGTGTAATGTCCACATTAGTTTTGTGTAGGATGCCAGGATAATGGCAAAAGGAACTGCAAAACATACTGCAAAATAAGCCATGATGTAGGAGACATTTAGAGGGTCTCGGTTGTGCCAGTCTGGTGCACAGGACGTCCCGACCCCCTCCAGCTCATACCTGCCCCAGCCAAACAGGGGAGGTAAGTTCCATGTGAGGGACCACAGCCAGGACACAGCGATACCTCCGACCGCATGCTTCTTTTGGAAGGTTATTTGCCCCAAGGGCTTACACACAACAAACATCCTCTCCACTGCGATCAGAGCAACTGTGCACAGGGATGTGATGCCTGCGGAAATGAATGAATATTGTACTATGAGAAGATTATGCAAGCACAATGATTAAAGGGTTATTTCTCTTTTTTACTAAAAACTAAAAACACATTTTCTGTGAACATTAAATGATCAGTCACGTCTTATTTTACACAAGGAAGTGTGCACATTACATCATAACTCTGTATTCGAAGAACTACTCAACCTAAGCTGTTCTGCTCTTTTCACTCACCAAACAAGGACACCGCAAAGCCCTCCATCACACAACCCGTTCTTCCCAGGGAGAAGTACCCCTGGGCGTTGTTGATGACAGACAGCACCCCTCCGGTCATGGCTGTGCCCAGGTCAGCCACAGCCATGTTCACCAGAGCGTAGTTGAGAGGCTGCCTCAGCTGCTTGTGCATGAGGGACACAATAATCACTGTAGCATTGAGTATGATGGCTGGACCAGTGAAAACAGCCATAATGATGGAGAGAATAATGAAGCCAGTGCGTGAGAGAGGGGGCTCCCCTTGTGGGTGCATGTAGGAAGAAGCATTTGACAAAAACACAGCTGATTCCATGGATGCAAAAACTTTAAAAACAAAAAAAAAAGTGGTCAGATAGTTTCTTCTTCACCTGGAGCTTCTGGGTTGTTCAATATCTCAACACTCCAGTGTGACAGCTCGAGTGTGAGATTAGATGCCTACAGTCTAAGAAGATCTCTGGATCTGGACTTACCAAAGAGTAATTCCTGCAAATGATGATCCTTGATCCCTCACCTTTTGCTTGATTGTAAAGGCACTTAAAGAGGATGGCTACCCAGTGCTCTTCACTGGGATCAGTCCACTGAGCAAGTGCAAAAAAACCCCAATAAACCCTCCTGACCACTCCTACCTCACAGGGGGGGTAAAGAAGCTGCTATTTTAGCTCTCTGATAAATGTTCAGAGGAAGTGTGTCATAACACATGGCATCTACTGTAAAGATTGATGGGGGCCGATTATGTGTTTTTGGTCTTTTTTCTCACCGTCTGTCTTTCTGTCACTGTCTCTTTTCTTCCCTTATACAACCCAGGGGTCAGTGAAAGTTTAATCACTATCAGTACTGAGTCAAGTCAGTTTATTTATAGGGCACATGTAAGACCACAGATGTTGTAATGACAACACAGAAGAATTAAGTGATATATTCTGGTATTACCTTCCAGTTGCACTGTTCTGGACCAAAGTCCGACTAAAAGAATGCAACAGCAGAGTGTACTGTAAACCCAAAGGTGGTGAGCAAGATCATCCTCCTTGGAAAAACGTTTATTTACAACACAAAGATGGAGGACGAGTTACAAGTTGAATGTTTTGAACCTGTTATAATACATCGTTGTACAGTGAAAATATGAATTGCATAAACAAATAACAAGTATAAGATGTATGCAGCTGAACTGGAAAAACTTTAGTGGACACTTTTTCTTTTCTATATCATTACTGAAGCAGCACATTTCACTTATTTAGCTTTAGCTGTAGGATGAAAGTAGTTGGAGGAGCAAAAGAAATTTTTAAAACAATGAATGAAACAAAGAAAAGAAGGATTTTTTTTAAAGCATGTAAAACTGTTTCCTTGCAATGTTGCAGTCAAGATTTTTTTTTCTTTTTTTGGCATTATAGTTTATTTCTTTGTCAGATTTTAAGTGGCACCTGGTTTTTTATATGTATGGATGTTTAAGTGTGTGTGGAAGATTTACTGCATCTGAAAACCATCTTCACCGAATCCAATCTGATTTTGGGGCTAAAATTAGTCCTCCTACATCTACATACCTTATCGTAGTTGATGATGATGATTTGGTTTGGGAGCAAACCAGGGATTAAAATGATGAAAACATACATCAAACCCAGAACACAGCTTGTAAATCTAAACATAGATCATACAGCTCACCAACAAATAATGTCTTAATCGGACATTTGCTAAACAGTGTAAACAAGTACATGTCAAATCAATACCCCGGATAGTCTCTGCAAGAGAACGAACAAGTTGTGAACAAACTTGTTGACGGTTTTTCCTCTCTATATATGTCTTAGAGTTGATGGTGTTTTCTGTGGTTCAGCTTTAGACAAATTGTCCCTGCAGCGAGATCTTAACCCCACTGGTATTCCCAAAATGGTTAAGTAGCCTAACTGGTTAAGCTTTTATTTATGTACACAATGCAATGTGTTGTCTGGACTCACAATCACTCTGGTGTTCTATAAATAAGTCTCAAATAAGCATGTTATCAAACACTAAGTCAGACGTGAGTTACACTCATAACAACAACCTAAACTCAGAAAAACAACAGTAAGGGATGTAAAGGTCGGAGTGACTCGTGTATGGGGATGATGTTTGAAGGTTTGGATCAAATCGGGATTGATAACTAACTACAGAGTATATTATTACTGCATTGTTAATTCCTATGTCACATATTATCATTT
This sequence comes from Seriola dumerili, assembly GCF_002260705.1. Classification (NCBI taxonomy): domain Eukaryota; kingdom Metazoa; phylum Chordata; class Actinopteri; order Carangiformes; family Carangidae; genus Seriola; species Seriola dumerili. The sequence continues at coordinate 146,515 of NW_019174364.1, read as the reverse complement.
TTGAATCTTGATAACAGTGATATAAAGATATAAAGGCAGAAGGCTGAAGCTTTATAGACACTTGACTGTACCTGAATAAGACAACAACAACAACAACAACAACAACATATGGTACAATGAGGTGTGAAGTAATCTTTCCACCATCACAGTTCGCTCTCTCATGTGAGCCTATATATAAGTTGACTGTTGGAGATGGTTTGAATTGAATTATCCTCGGCTGCTGAGGGCATGAGGCGAGGTTAAGCCCCGGGGCTTAACGTGAGAGCATGACAACAGGTGTCCGATGTTTAACCTTCTAAGAGGTTTATGTCCAATCAAGTCAAGACAGAGATTACAATTTTGTTTGGGTTGAGTGTTCAACTGATTATAAATCTTTATGTCTAGAACAACCCTGGCATCATAGACTGGTTCTAGGGATGAAGAATCATCATCATCATCTCTCTGGTGGGGAAGGAGCCAGAGTTGGTCGTAGTTGTCGTGAAGCTGAAGAAGGAGGCTTTTTGGGCATGGCTTGCCCAGAGGTCTCCTGAAGCAGCAGATGTGTACAGGAGGGCCAGAAGAGACGCGGTCACAGTGGCTGCAGACATACCTTTTCAGTGTCCCATGTAGGTTGGGGGGGGGATGATGTCATTTGGCGCATAGAGAGGTCAGGGAAGGGCTGGGAGCTGAAACAGCCGCCAACATTTATTGTTTCTTGAACTTACGAAACAGCAGTTCAGGAGGATTTTACCGGTAGCCACATTATCCGCAGAGGTGTCCTCTTCTCCATAACAAACGTCCCAGGGGGTTAAACCCGACAGAAACAAAGAATAAATCAGTTTCACCTTAAAAACCAGTGATTCACCAGCGCTCTTCCACAAACACAGGACGTCTCGGGCGGAGCTAGCTAACATTTGCCTGACTTTTTTCTCTGATAACTTAAGAGCCAGACGTCCGATGACTACAATCATTCATCCAGTTAAAATATATAGTTGATGACCAAGGTGTAAAAAGTTATCTTAAAAATGTGGCTTAAAACTGAATAAAAATCAATTTTGAGCTTCTGGCAGGCAACCACAAGGCATCTGTAGGGGGATATGACGTCATTGACGGGCGACCAAATGACATGCAGCTTAAAATTTTTTGGAGATTAAAATCACGAATTTCTCATTTTGAGAATTGCTGGAAACATTTGGGATAATGTAAGTACACAACTCTATACAACTATATACTCTATATAACATAAGTCTACTCATATTTAGACATTTTAATGTGGAAAAGTTTTATATGATGTCTTAAACTATGAAACTAATTCTAGTAGTTGAAATAAACAACCTAACCCAAAGTTGACTGACTAGCTTTTTCCAGGGCTGTCAGCGATTGAATCCTAAAGGAGTTTAAATCGAAAAAAAAATTTAGGATACTTTAGGATACTATGACCTGGACAAATGAGAATATGCACAAGCCTCAGCGACTGAAAGCTTTTTCCAGAACTTTTCAGTTTTTTTTTTCTGGTTGAAACCCCTGCAAAAAGCTAGTAAGTGTACTACCGTGGATTTGAAATGTTCTGTCAAAATACTA
>NW_019174364.1:107455-139955 GCF_002260705.1 Seriola dumerili | reverse complement strand
GGCATTTTAAAAGGCATTAAAGCCTGATGATGTCATTAGGTTACTTTACAGAAAACTGCTTTACAGAAAGAGGGAAAAGAAGGAAAGACGAGATGAGATGGACAAGTCGATAAAAACATGGACACAAACTGCATAAGCCAAAAAAATATAGAATTATCATGTGAAGTTATAAGAACACTTGAGAAGTCGAACATTTAAAGGAATTTAGTTTTACATGTCTTATTGATTCAGCAGACTATATGATACTTACCCAATATACCATGTTTTTATGGCTGAATTGTTAAATCACATTCAAATGTTCTGGAAATTTTGTGCATTATTTTATACAATATTCCCCCACAATGCAGTGTAATATTAAGTATATTTTGAAACGACGGGATCTGCACTAGAATTAGAAAACAAAGTTCTGGCGTTTGAAAAATCGTGGCCATACAACACATCGACCTGATGAAGGTCTCTGGTTTTGGGTTTGAAGGATTCTCTCACATGCAACATATACAAAGTAGGCTACCACGCAGCTTTTAAATAACGTTACAGACTCAAACGTGTAGGTCTCTGCTCAGCAATAAAAAATATTTTCTCTCTGTCAGCTTAAAGATAATGTTTGTCTTTGTTTTGTCTTTAGAGTATATGCAGTGAAAAGACCACCACTGGGTTCAAATCATTTTATAGTGTACACCAAGTGATCAGAAAAAACTAAAACCTCCTGTGTGATGTTTCATACAATAACCCTGCAATAAATACACAACAGAATAAAATTCTATGTTTTAATTTTTCTGTTTCAGCTGTTTGCATGTCGACTCAGTTCTGTGGTATGTTATGAAGATCTGCTTTGTGATGTGGAAAAGTCAAACTGACCTGCATTTTACTGAAGGGTTTTTTTTTACAGTATTGCGTCCAGCATGTCAGAGTATTATCTCCATCTATTACATATACAGCAAGGAAGGACAAAAATATGAGATACACCTTTTTAAAGATGCATTTCAGTGCAAGAACAGAGTAAACCACAGCCTCCAAATGACCGCAGAATTGGATCAGTACTTGACAACTGAGTTTAATCGTCAGAGTTGTATTTATTACTATTGTGGACTAAAGTGGACAGTGGTTTCCATTTTTCCAGTCTGATAAGTCCTGTAGAGATCAGTTTCAACTGATTCTCTCTGACTGTAACAACTCTTTCCTTCCTTCATGTAGTTTAAGTTACCACTTTAATCCCCATCATAACGTACATTTTAATCCTCTGTATTTGACCCATCCCTCACTATTTTAGGAGCTGTGGGCTATCACAGCGCCACGTCCGGGGACCAACTCCAGTTCCGAGGCCAGCTCCTCGGTCAAGGGCAGTAGCAGGATTAATCCTAAAAGCTCTGCTGCATGTCTTGGAGCGTGGGAGGAAAGCGGAGCACCCAGAGGAAATCCACGCAAACATGGGGAGAGCATTCAAACTGCATTTAGGAAGCGGCTCCAGGGTCCAAACCTCGGCCCTCCTTGCCCTGAGGTGACAGCTCCTTACAGTAATGTAAGATTTAAGTTCAAACTGTGTGTGGTGGAAACTGAAGCACTAAGTGTCATTTCCTTCATATTTGTTAGCAAACATGCATTTCATCATTGTACAAAAACATTTTGCAATATGCCCCGCAGATTTGTTCCTTTTTTTTGTGTGTGTGTGTGTTTGTAAGCACTTTGCTCGTGTTCCTGTTCATGGAGGCATGTCGGGAGAGAGTTGTGCCGAGCCAGTCAGCACAAAGCAGTGAGCTGTGAGGGAACTGACGGGTCGTTAGGGGCTGGTCATTAAGGCTGATCATTAGATGCTTTTATGGTGAATTACCCGGTTTCACTAAGATTTCTGCAAAAAGCGGGAAACACTGAGGCTCTTCGGGCCCCCAGCAGGCAGACCTCACTCTTGCATTGGTCGTTACTCCTAATCAATAATCATGATCAGTGCTTTTGATGGATGGGGCTTAACCTCCACTTGATGACTGGAGGAGTGTGAGTCAGGAGGAGGAGGGGGAACTGGGTGCTGAGGCAAGGAGGACAGGCGTGAAATGAACTGTTCTGCTCCACTGCGAGCCCACACTCTTCCTTTCAGTAGGTAATTTGTCGCCTCATGTACTGATGTGTGTGTGTGTGTATGTGTGTGTGTGTGTATGTCGTTGTGTGCGTCCTATCCACACAATGTGGAACGTGTTTGAATGTGTGCTACGAGCCTATTGTGGCTATGTTTATTTTTAGATAAGGATGTTGGAAGAGTGTGTGTGATGCAGCTGACTGGTCAGCGTGAGAGGATCAAGCTTTTGTTTTTATTTTGAATGTGTGTGTGTGTGCGTGTGTGTGCGTGTGTGTGTGCGTGCCAGGCAGGTGTGGAATTATGTAATGTTGTACTCCTCCGAGCTGTGGCGGGCTTTGTTCTGTATCACTGGAGGTCCTGTGCATCCAGCAGAATCAGCATTATGTGAGGTGTAGTTCATTACCCAGAATCGGCCAAGCCTGACACGTTATTATCTTTCTCCTGTGCTTTGACTCCATTTCAATTACCCTCTTACCATGCATAGCCTTCAAAGCCGGCCCCGCCCCATCCCCCTCTCGGCCACCCAACATGGCCATCTCCAGCCAATCAGAGAGAGAGAAGCAGCATGTGCAGCCAATGACTGAGACCAGATAAAGACTATCAATCACCCTGTGCTGCAGCGAGGGTTTTATCAGCCGTTCATCTGAGACTGGCTGCGTGCAGCTTGTCAGCCAACATGTGAAGGCTTATAAGCCTTGTTTAACAATTCCCAATCTCTCTGGAGTGGGACACAGTGGAACAATAGTCCCCCAAAATGTTGCGGAACACACACACACGGCAAAAAATGATTATCTAAATGTTTTCTTTTTTCTTGTCTCACTAGTGTTAGGTAGAAATTTTAGGACACCCTGCAGTGACCAAATTACTAACATGTTAATCAGTCATGTGAGCTCAGTGGCCATAAGCTTCCAGTATGTTATTCTACAACCAGCTTTACAGTGGTCCTCTCTGTCAATGCCACATTCCTGTTTCTGGTTATTTTCAGAAATATAAAGAATTTGAAAAGTCAGTCAGAGTGGAGGAAATCGATGGTGTGAAACTGGTCAAAAATCTGGCTGTGAAGATGGAGGAAATGTTCCACAGAAAAGCGGAGGCCACAAGGGTAAGTACAATTTGAAAAAGCATTTTATTCTGCATTTATTTATTTTTCATTCATTTAATTCTATTTCAGGGGGTGAGGGGCTGTATGTAAATAATTAGGGTGGTAAGGTTAGAGCCTCAGCGAAGAGGGAGGGCTGCATGTTGTGTTCTTTTTGCTTTAGGGAGGGCCTTCACGTTTTACTGATTCCCACATCAGAATGAAGCTACGAGCACTCAGTGTCTGTTTTCATATTTAATGCTGCACTGGTGGTACACCTGCGTGAAGAAAACACGTCTCCAACACGCCTGGTCATATGACTCATGTGATCAGGACTGTATCTGACAACTGATCGTATCAGGCTAACTTCATCTTTATTTTGAATCAGAGGTGCAGTGACAGAAACTGCAGCGCTAAAGCCCCTCAGCACCCACAGTAGTGACACCTGTGCCTATTTTGCTCATTCAGTGACTGTGGTAATAGTTATTAGTTTATAGTATGGTTCCGATCAATATTGTGGTATCAATATATTTGACAAAGAGGACGCAACATTTTTACAATCACTAATTCAACTTTTAATGTGAAATTTGATGGCTCTGTGAAAATGATTGTTTCTGTTAAAATATTAATGTTTAACTATTAAAGAGGCTGTTTTAATGTTTCTTAAATGAGCCAGTGAAAATATTAATAAGGACTTTTTTTTTTAAATGTTAAAAATAAAATTCAGCTCCCTTCCCCAGGTCTAATTTTCATACAGTCCCTAAATTGAGCAGGTTAATCATTTAGCAAGAGCAGAGTATTGTTCAGTGTTCAAAGATCAAATGTGTCAAATGTAAAAGGTTCGTTTAGGACATGGTCTCACGTGTAGTGCCCGAGTCCGAGCTGTAGTCAGACCCACAGCAGCAGCCAGTCTGCGACCTCAGCTTGTAACCATTTTAATGCTGCATTTCGCAGGGACTGCTGGGAAATGATAACGTTTATCTCTCCCTGCCTGATCCCATGTGGGCGACAATTCATCCCAATTCATTCTATAAATGACACTTATATTTAATAAATCTGATTGGATTCATATCAAGGTGTTTTTTTTAATTATGTGTTAACAATACAAGGGCCGAAATTTGAATGTTATAAAAATAAAAAATAAAAATCCAGTCTCATGTTTAAGCCTGGTTTAAAAATGAGGCACTGACCTGAATAATGTGGTGGAGGTGGGGTGTGTGGCCGCTGCAGGTCTTTTTCATAAAAAAAAGTAAAATTATGCACATGCCTTTACCAAGAGTGTTCTCCACCTAAACCACAAAACATTGCGTTTATTTCATACCATTTTCTTTTCTTTTTCTTTTTTTTTTATTTGCCAACTGCTGACGACATGAGAACTCACCACGAGGTCAATTGAATTTGGACAACGCAGCTCAGTTGTGTTTATAAAGGCCAGCATTTATTTTGACACATGTGACAGATGTTAATTACCTGCTTGGCTCCGAGGGTGAGAGTGACTGTAGCGTTTAGGTGGCATTTCCCTCGGAAACACAGAGCCAAGCACATTTTCGAGACTCGAGTTATTACAGAAGCGATGTCTGCTTTGGTGCTCGGCATGAAATCCTCCAACCTGCCTCCATCAATCATTTTACAGCTGCGCTCCACAGTAGTGCCCTACATTTGATGCATTTTTTTTTTTTTGCCTTTAAAAAAAACACTCTAAGAATTGCCAAGGAGGGAAAGCCTGAACCCTCTGGGCAACATATGCTTTTATCGAGTTTAAACCAAAAGCTGGACATGCTGCCGATTTCATCCAAAGATTAATCTAGAGTCTGGCTATGGTCCTCGATCAAGGTCCTCTTCAGGGGAATGACATTTGTGGAGATGCTGGAATAATAGAGCACCAGAGCAATGTGCAAACAGCAAGTTTGAGAAATACAAAGAGCAGCAGGGTGTAAAATAAAAATTAGAAAAAAAACTATTCTGGGAATGGGCTCCCAGAGGCCTTTGAGGAAGTTTGTGGAAGTCTTAAAGAACCGTGGTCTGATGGTGCAGTTTTGGCCAAAGTAGCCTAGAATTTAAGGTTTATATGCATTAAATAGAAATAGGATCGGATTTTAAGCACACGCGTGTAATAGCTCTGGTCTTATTAACCATCCTCTCTCCTCCTCTCAGCGGCTGGTGGAAGCGGCAGAAGAAGCGCACCATCAGCATGAGGATAATCCCGACCTGCAGGTGAGGTTTGTCCCGGACAAAAGAAAAGAAAAGAAAAGAAATGAAAAGAAAAGAAAAGAAAAGAGGGACACGACCTAATTATTAAAAATGTGATGTGGCATTGTGTTAGACCAGGATGAATCATTTTCAGTCGGGCAGGGGAGGAGCGGCTGCAAGGTGAGAGAAGGGTAATAGGCCTTAAAAGTCTTTAATTGCGTTGGCATCGTCCTTCCCACTGATGTCCTGTCATCGGTTTGATACATAATGCTTCTTTGATGAGCAGTGGCGCACACACTGAAGGCTGCAGCGACACACGGGCATAACTCAGACTGAATGTTTGGAAGTGTTGGGAGTCATAGCTCAAAATCAGGTCTTCGCTTTGACGTTCACATACAGTAACTGGAACTGTAGCACGAGATAAAAACATACAGGAGGAATAATCTAATGCATGATCTAATATTTAGAAAGAAAGTATAGGCAACTAGCATTTTCTGAGAGGATAATATAGTTATTATTGGCCCAGGTCTTTGCGGTCATATAAGCTGTAGGCAAAAGCAGAGAGAAGAATGGGGAAAATAGAAGTCGGCCTGCATTGCTGTAATTTTAATTATATTTCACATGATTTGCTCATGTCCCCCGAATGTGTTCAGGACATTATTTAGCGACTCCGGGTGCTGATTTCCAGGGTGCACCGTGCTCCCTCAGTCTCTGCAGAGGGAATGCAGTATTTTTGTCGTTTGTTAGTGCTCTCTCTCTCTCTCTCTCTCTCTCTCTCTCTCTCTCTCTCTCTCTCTCCCTCTCTCCCTCTCTCCCTCTCCCTCCACTGGACAAAGACAAATGAAACTCTTTTCCTCGGCGCATTGTTTCATTTTCCTGGCTCCAGATTGGAAACCCACCAGAGCAGCAAAACACTGAAATAACGGCAGCACTTTACAGTTAATAGTAGCATTTACATCATATGAATACCTTTCAGTCACCTTGTTCTCTGCCCGTTTCTCTTGTGTCCACGCGTCTACAACAAGTCAAGTCATCTTTAAACTCCTGCTTTGGGCGACTGCGTTTTTTTAAAGGAAATATTTTTGACCTTGATCCTTTGAAAATAATTCAATACCTTGGTTTTGTCCTTCTAAAACAGGTCTCTAACAAAAACACTATGTTTCAATTTATGCTTTAACTGTAGGTCTATTTATTTTCTTTGCATGATTTTATTAAATTATGCCTGGCTTTTTATTAAAGAAAAAGGTTTCCATCTTCTCCAGATAACATCACTTTATATGAGGACTCCACAAATGTATCTAAAACACAGGTGGGACATGCAGCCTAGATTTGTCATAAACAGTGTTTGTATAAATATTTTAATAATATTTCTGTAGACTTGATATAGTTTAGTTGCATTGCTTCCTTTTATATTAAGACAAATATCTCTTACAGTCAATCATTTTTTATAAATTACTTAAAAAAAATGAATTGAATTCTTACAGTAAAATTGTTGCACACTGAAAGCTGTGTTAACATTTTTATTCAAGCAGGTGACAGTTATTGCTCTACAGCACAGGCCTATCACACAGACATTTCATTTTAAAGGCTATAAAAAATAGTAAGGAAAATTCAATATCCACCTGCAGTAATGATGTGATGTCATGATATTCCTCCTTGTGGCATCATTTAACCAACCTCGCCTCCTCTGACACCACACATTTTTCATGCACCATTTCACTGACCACAAAGAGATAAGAGGGCCGCTCTTATCTCAGCTGCTTCGTGTCAGGACAGTCGCGTGTTTTGCATTGACCCGAGTTTAGTCCGCAGTTCAAGTGTGCACAGATCAGGTCTGATGGAGCAACAGAAGCTTTGCTCTTACTTCAGAAATGTATCTACAGTAATGTGTCTTTGGTTTAGTGTCTGTTAACAGACGATAAAACTTTCAACGCTCACGTGAGGCTAGAAAAACTCTCAGTTGCTCGTGAGGTAATTGTTGTAGAAATGTGAAATAAAAAAATATAGATAAGCATTTCAAATAAACAGTCTGAATTCAGTTTCTGCTTTTGTGATAGTTGCTGAAAATTGTTTGCAGCATCAGTAATAAGTTATTATTTGAACCATTACACAGTCCACAGTTCTATTTCTGAGTGACCTGCTGCCACCGTGGTACATCCTGAACATGATAGAAATGTAAATGCACCTTAACATTCTTACAAAATGATGCTGCTGAGTGAAAGTATTTTAAATAATACTAAGTAATAATAATGTAGATGCTTTTTTTTTAATGTATTTAATCAAACAAAACAAAAAAACAGCTTCCCATCTGATCCACAACATGAGGGAAGGAGTGCTGGCTTCTGAACATATTAGTTTTTATGAAGGCGTTAGTTATGACAAGTGCAGAGTCTGTTAAACCTACAGACTGAAGGGTAAAGCTTAGTGAGAGCCACCATCTCCAGACACTGGAGCCTGGTTATACAGTAAGGCCCAGCAGACTGTAATGGAGGGCAGAGCTCTGCAGCAGGGCCTCAGCTAACTGCAGTGGTGTAAGAGTCACTGGGGCGTCTCGGAGAGCTGCAGTGTCCCATGGCCTGCTCTACAGTAATAACCCTGGTGGTTAACGTGCCTCTCTACAGCACTATCAGTTCTGCTGAGGGTGCACGTTTCTCTCCCCTGCTGCTCCCCCTCCGCAGCTCTCTTGCACCCCCCACCACCACCACCACCCCTTCCGCCCCGCCGCAGCTCGTCAGAGAGCTGCTCAGGCGTGGTATGAGCTGTCAGCGGCTGCTTGATGGTGATGCCCGTGCGGCCTCCCCCGAGTGTGATGCTGTAGAGTCCATCACCCATCTCTCTCCCTCCCTCCATCTTTCCCCCCTCTCTTTCTCTTTCTCTCTCAGTGCCGACAATAAGGACCAGAGGCCACAGAGAGGCCGCTCAGACAGGATGAGGTAGTCTTCTTTCTGCTGCAGCAGGCGGTGAAGGACAGGACAGACAAACTGTTGAGTTTCACTTAAGAGAGGACAGACTTTTCACTGGCCCTCATAAGGTTCTCTTAGCACATCCAGTGACTTCCAGAGACAGCTGCTTTCGTTTATGTACGTTCTGACGAATAGGAAAAAAATCCCCAAAACACACTGACTGACATAGTTTCACATAAAATTTGCACAACGTCAGATACTTACCGTCTGTTTATCCTGAGTTGCTGCAGCTCAGGTTGCAGAGTGAGTCAGCTATTCACCTGCTCCTCATGTTCATGTGTCGAAATGTCCTTGAGCGGGATACTGAACCCCAGAGTGCTTCAAATGAATGTAATGTTATATGATATTATATTAGTGTAATTATATATTGTGAGAAGTCAATATAACCATTTATCCTATAGGACATTTTTGGGAATGTTCTGATTTTATTGCCATTTGCTTTATTTTGTTCTACTCGCTTTTTTTTTTTTTTTTTACATTTCTGTTGATTTTATTATTTCTGATCTGATGGTTTGTAATCCTCATAGGGCGCATGTAGACTCTGCACACATTACTCTGCATTTGATAAATAATTTTTGTTATGATTGCGGTGTTAAAAGGCAAAACCTGCCTGAGGAAAAGGATAGGTTCACATTTTTTTTCAAGTCTATCTTAAGATGATCGTCACATGCCTACATGTACGTTTAAAGAGGTTCCTTCTGTCCAAACTCACTATGGAGATGTTCTTTCCTCATATGAATCCAGAGGTAGGGGAGAAATCCACGGTCCTGGATTCCCTCTTTGTGTTCCTATGGCTGTGTTTGGAATTTCATACTAAAAAGACTGTAACTCTGGAAGATCCCCACTTGATTTGACTAATTCAGACTACTTAGACTTCACTTCGACTGAATTTTTTTTCTTCTTTTTCTGAGTGAGAGCGAGGACTGTGGATTTGTCCCCCATCACTTACATTGAAATCATGTAAGGAATGGATCTTACAATGGATAGTATAAACAGGAGAAATGAACACGGCAACAAAACATATCCAGTGTACACGGACATGTAAGACGGACTTAAAAAAATGTGAAGCCATCCTCAAAGTATTAATACTAATACTGTAATTACTAAATGCGTAATGTGTGCAGGTCTCAGTCCACGTGTTTTCTGTACCTGCAGTGTCTTTAACATATTCCATATTCACTCTTTACCTCAGTATGAGTACTTCAATGCTGTGCTGATCAATGAAGTGGACGAGGAGGGCAATAACGTGGAGCTGGGGGGAGAGTTCCTCCTGGAGCCCAACGATCATTTCAATAACCTGTCGGTCAACCTGAGCCTCAGTGTGGTGCAGGTCCCCACCAACATGTACAATAAAGGTAAGGGGAGCAGCCGGGAGACAGGATTATGTGAAGGTTAGTTACCTTCTCTGGGCGGATGAACGGGGAGAGAAGGAGGGAGGAAAGTAAGAGGTGGAAGTGAGAGATGGGGAGCACGCAGGAGCTTTTTTCCGTCGCTTCTTGTTGTATAACGGAGTGTGTCATCTCTCCCTGTGTATCGGCTGGGCGGCTTTTGTTCGGCTGTAATGGACTCCACATAAGTCTCTGTTCACAGCACAAAGGGAGGCTCGTCTAGCAGGAGGAGGGGAGGGGATGATTTAGTCACAGGCATTGTATCTCTTCAGGGTGGGGAGTCAATAAGGGACAAAGGTCAGCTGTGCGCCCGGTAATGGTGAGCAGGATGGCCACCATTATCACCGTTTAATTTGCTCGTCTCAATCTCTCTTTTTTTTCTCCGTGTCTTATCCCACGTCCTCCACCTCCTCAGATCCCGACATAGTGAACGGAGTGTACTGGTCCGAGGCTTTGAATAAAGTGTTTGTAGATAATTTTGAGAGAGACCCCACACTCATCTGGCAGTACTTTGGGAGTGCCAAGGGTTTCTTCAGGCAGTACCCTGGTGAGTGCTGTCATTCTGTCAGTGTGTCTTCATGTATCTGTGTTCATGTGTGTGTGTGTGTGTGCTGGTGAGTGCTGTCATTCTGTCAGTGTGTCTTCATGTATCTGTGTTCATGTGTGTGTGTGTGTGTGTGTGAGCATGTGTGTGTGAGAAAAGAAAGGGTTTTCCCATGGGAGCCATCAGCCGTCAGTGAAGGAAAAAAAAAAGAAAAAAAAAAAGAAAAAGATCAGAACAAATGATTCAGAATTACTAAAAGGGTAATTTGGCTAATGTTGTAATTTTACAGACCATCAGAGAGGATGCATATGTACAGACTGTAATTAATCAGCATTTGCCGGTGCGGACCTACAGCTGTACTGAGGAACAGTGCGTGGCTGCTGGATCCAACCAAAGTTATCAGACCGTTACAATGATGTGAAACAGCCGCTCAGCTCTCTGCAGTGCTGGAGCGAAGCCACAGAGATGAGATACAACTGATGATGATGTTGTTATATAGATACAGACTCTGTATGTTGTACAATGTACAAGTAGAAATTCATAATGGAGAGATGTCTTTCAGCGGCATACAACGACATTCTTTTACAAATGTGTTCCTCATTTTAATGTTAAAATCACACACTACTGAACTCATTTTCCTGGCAGTTAATTGGAAACAGTAAAATTTTATTGTATAATATTCTTTTATGTCAACAAATTACATATAATATACTTTAATAGACTTTAATATATAAACTATTAAAGTCTATCTCTCAACACTTCCATACTCAGCTCATTGGATCCTACTGAAAGCATCTATCTTTATAAATGGAATACTTTAACTGTCTTTTTTGTTTTTCTTTTTGTTTTGTTAAGGAAAATAATTTCCTTAAAACAGCTTTTCTTTTTTTTTTAAGCCACGTGTTAATCCACATTTGTTGCACTAGTGTGTATTTGCTGCAGCAGGATGCTGAATCTGGGATCGGGATAAACAACACTGTGTGTGTTCATCATAATGAAGGAACATGCTGCCCAGTGCAAGAGTGTGGCTCACTGATGTCTTTTTAATAGTTTTTGGACAACAGTGGAAATCCATGGCTCAGAGGAATAAGCTGTATCAGGCTTTGGATACACAGAGACAAAACCTGTTAGTAGGTAGAAATTTTAGTAATAAAAAATAGTTGGCAGAAAACAATAGAATATCAGCAAACCTACACAGTTTGGACAATCTCAATATATAGTTTATCCTGTAAAGTCCAAAATGAAATGTGTTATTTGCTATTTTTATCCCATTGGTTTAAAATTCTTGTCTTTTACATGAGACACTATGGCATGTAGTCTACTACTGATGGGCTCCACTGAGAGATAAAGGAATTACAACTTGATTTGGCTGCTTCACGCTCTCATATCAGATATCCTGTGGTACCGTGCCCCTTTTTGCCTCTGACTCTTTGATCTGCTCCCCAGGAGTGAAGTGGCATCCAGATGAACATGGTGTCATTGGCTTTGACTGCAGAAATCGGAAGTGGTAAGCCTGCTCGAATCGGAGAAAATATTCTTGCTCATCACACAGTGCCACATATATTTGTTTTCCCTTTATTCCTTCATTATTGTAACAGCCTGGGTTTGATGGTGTGTAATTGAACCTCGTATCACAGGTACATCCAGGCAGCAACATCTCCAAAGGATGTAGTTATCTTAGTGGATGTCAGTGGAAGCATGAAAGGACTGAGGCTGACCATCGCCAGACAGACTGTCTCCTCCATATTAGACACACTGGGAGATGACGACTTCTTCAACATCATTGCAGTAAGTTTTAGTTAAACCAGATTGTCACCTTTGTGTCTGAATATGTTTGTGTGTTTGTTCATTTTTATGTTTGTGCATCTCAGTCACATTCCTCTGTCATTTTAATCCATTTCTCTCTGTTAAATGTTTTCAGACATTTCTGTTGAGTGTTTCGGATAAGTGGAGCCCAGTCTTCCATGAAAAACAAAGAGGGCTTATTCAATTCTCTTTTATCTAAATGCCGTTTATATTTCCCCAGTATAATCAGGAGATTCACTATGTGGAGCCTTGTTTGAATGGCACGCTGGTCCGGGCCGACAGAAACAATAAAGACGTGAGTCTCTACTCAGACTGACACGTAATGAATGTATGTGGGTCATATCAGGTTGAATTTCTGTGAATAATGTTTAAATGTCTTTTTTTTTTTTCTTTCCTCTACTTTGACTTTTATCTGTCAGCATTTCCGTGAACATCTGGACAAGCTGTTTGCCAAAGGGATCGGGCTGCTGGGTGAAGCTCTGACCGAAGCGTTCACAATCCTGAGTGACGTAAGTTCCAGTTACAGTAAACTGTGAGTGTCAGTGTAATGGGACGGATGCTGTTCAAACATCTTCCCAGTCTATATTCCACTGAAATAATTTATCACAAAGCAGTTCAACTAACTTCTTCTTTTCTGTTTACTGATTATATGACAATGTTGTCGAGTTTACAGGAGTTTTTATTAATTCATTTATTGATTCATTTGTCATAATGTAATGAATTTGTGCATGTGCTCAGATATCACAAATAAACTTTGTTCTCATTTAATTCACGGGCTCCACAGAACATTAGGGAACTTTTCATTTTACAAGCCACATTTGTTTTCACTGACAGAGTGTCAAAGCATGTCCTGCATGTTCGCAGCTAATCATAAAAAACTAGCACACTCTAGTCAAATACATTTGAGCGCTTGGGAGGTGTGTCGCCTGTCGAAACGCTCCAGTGCTATCCTCATTCCGCCCTCCAAACACAGACACATCTATTCTGAAGCGTGATTAATGGCTCTAATTAATGTCAATGATTAATAACGTGGCTGATTGGAACACAAAGCAGATAAGGCCAGGAGCCGCGCCGCACTCCTTTTATCTCCCTGTTTTCAGGCGAGCTTTGGCTGCACCGCTGAAGCTGAGAGAGCTCAGCTTTTACCTCTGCATTTGTCAGATTAATTAAAGCCCTGCAATGAATATGGTAATCAGGTAGCCAGTAGCCTACTGCTGAAAGTCATTGTTACACCGCTGCCCACTGAATGAAGTCAGAATACAGCCTATCATAGACCAGATCAAAAAGAAACTCACTTCACTTGCAGAGCACTGCAGTGTTTTTACATGGAGTCCTGGTCAACTGAATGAGAGCAGTGCTGTGATACAACACTTTCCCACAGGAGGATGATGTGAAAGAATCACAAAACAGCAAGCTTATAATAAAATATTTTACTATATTTTGCCATCACTCAATATGTAGTACATCCTTTTGTTTGGTGATTTTAGAACAAGAACAGAGTGATCCCTGTTATTGATTCTGTCTTTTATCTGTAACATTTATTTTTCCAAATTCTCATTAACTACACAATACTAAAGCAAAGAGTATGTTATACATTTACACAAAGACTGTAGACTCTGCAGCAGAGAAGGCACGAACATCTTCAATAATGGTTTAGGAAATTTCACATCTTTGTGAAATGTAATGAGTCCATGTAAGAGTTCATTTGAACACAACTTATTAAAGTAAATGTCGCTGAAATAAACAATAATGTTTAAATTAGCAATGGGAGCAGTGCGCGGTTGTATAGGGTTTGGTCTATGGAGGTGGTGAATGGTGCAAATTGAAAAGACACAGATGAAGGGAAGTTGCCAGCCAAAGGAAGAGAGAAACAAGGATAAGCACACATGCTACCTTTTTATAGCCCAAGACCCCAGATGAATGACATGAGCTGGCAATCCTTCACTGTCAGCGAACTGTCCCCTGAGCTTGACTAGAACGGTCTACAGACCAGGGGGGCCGGTACACACTGCACTGACTTTTTCATAGGCCTCTTTACATCTTCTTCTACATTTTGATGTGTCACAGTTGGAGAAACGTGGGTGCAAATAATAATAAAAAAAGACAATAATGGCTGAATCCCATTTAGGGGCTTCAGTTTCATTTTGCTGGTATTGTGCATGCTGGCTCACTGCCATGTCTTACTGGGGCACTTGAGAGGAACAGAGTCATCATTAATGTTATTATTTCTACTTGTGTTTTTTCCTACAATGACCAGTCAAAATATCTGCTGTGAAAAAAGTCTGTAATAAGCAAAACAATTAACATTAAAGTCTTGTGGATGAAAAAAGATATATATATATATATATATACATCAATGCATTTTAACGTGTGTGTGTGTGTGTGTGTGTGTGTGTGTGTGTGAGAGAGAGAGAGAGAAAGAGAGGGCCTCCTGATACTTGTATGATTTGAGAGCAGCAGCACTCAGCAGGTTTCAGCCTGTGATCATGTCATCACACACTCCTCTCTCTCTCTCTCTCTCTCTCTCTCTCTCCTCTCTCTCTCTCTCTCTCTCTCTCCACATTCACTGTCACAGGTCAATAAACCACTTGATTACTACAATGCATCAGAATAAAGTGTAACACATTCTTCAAGTTTATTTACTAAGACATTATCTGTATTTTATGAACTGATGGCTTTCAGATGCCATATCAGACATCATCATCAGACGCAGTGGAAATAGACATTGTTGGCTGTTTGTTTAATGTTAAAATAACAGTGATTGGATTGAACAACGGCTTTGTTTTTTTTGGTTTGTTTTTTTTGTGTATGTGCATGTGCTGTCTTTCCTTCTGCAGTTTAACCAGACTGGTCGTGGCAGTGTGTGCAGTCAGGCCATAATGCTTGTGACCGACGGGGCGACTGAAATGTACGACGACGTTTTCGAGAAGCACAATTGGCCAGAAAGAAAGGTGAGTTTCTCTCTCTCTTTTATCTCTCTCTCTCCTTCTCTCTCTCTCTCCCTCTCTCTCTCTCTCTCTCTCTCTCTCCTCTCTGTTCCTCACAGTGCCTGATTTTCAATGTTACACATGTCCTGTCCCTGAATTTTCTGCTTGCACTGCACTTTCCTTGCTTCAGGGATAGATGTACATTTTAATACTATATGTCAGCTGGTGCTCTGTCTTGACGTTTTGAGGAATTGGTTTCTTACTTCGTTACCACTCTTAACTCTGCAATGTAAAATCCACGTCAATATGATGTTTTTCAATGTGTTGAGACATTACAGAGCGATATTCACCCCACAAGGAATAAAACATGGGAAATTAACCGCTTTCAAGGGCAGAGCATGTACAAACAGCTCGGTCTCAAAGGCTCTAGTCCTTATCCGTCTACTGTGCTCACTCCACACTTCTTCCTGGACCTAACATTGGATTTAAAATCTTTTGTTAGGCTCCCTTTGTAAGACCTAAAAGCAATTGAAATGAAATGGACTACTGTGCTATTCACAGAGCAATAAAAACAACCGCTCAGGGGCTTTTGTTCAGTCCGCTCAAGCATATGTGTGTTGGCAGTGTTTGGCAGGGTACTGGGCAGTATTTGGCAGGGCACCCCATCCCCACCCCACACTCCCCCCCACCCCACCCCCCTTCATACACCCTCAGGGCCGTTATATGGCAGCCATTCAGTGTTTCCTATATGCGTTATGCTTAGCAAAGCATCTGGAGCCAATGAGCCGTACAGGTTTGTGAAAGTGTCACACAGCGTTCTGTTAAAGGACAGAGGAACATGCCCTCGTGCCCAACCCCCAAACAAAAGAAAATTAATTGAATTTAACTGCATAAAGTGAAAGAAAAAAAAACAACAAACAGAAAAAAACAACAAATTGACAAAGACAGGCTGAAAAAAAAAAGTTAAAGAATGAAAGAGAAGTGGTGGAAAAGTAGCTTAACACTGTTTCCTCATAAGGATGTAAAATCATGCAGCCACTTCTTGCTCCCCACCCCAGATAGAATCAGGACGGGAAGATAAAGAGCTGAGGAGACGCATCACTTTACATGTTTTTTTACATCACATCTCTACGTCCTCTGCACAGGTGCGGATATTCCCTTACCTGATTGGACGAGAGTCTGCGTTTGCTGATAACCTCAAATGGATGGCTTGTGCCAACAAAGGTTTGAGACTTTTTTGATAAACACTCTCCAAGAAAAGCCGAGTATCAGAGTGTGGAACACGGCCTGATGCAGTGTTTCTGTGCGTTAACCTGATAGGTTGAGGATGTGTGGGTATCCCTGTGGTTTGGTCGCAAACGTGTATGTTAAGTGTGTGTGTGTGTGTGTGTGTGTATATGCATGTGTGTGTGGTGGCTCAGAAGCTTTCTGCCAAGAGGCAATGAAGTGGCACTTGGGGGGGTCAGAGGTCAATCTGCTCTAATCCCTCTTCCTGTCAGAGTGTCTCCCCCCTTGGCTGCTCCCTGCTGATGGCTCCGACGTGTCAACGCTCTGGATGAGTGCCCTCTGGAAGGGAAAGTCACAGCCAGGAAAACAGATCACAGGGGGATTGTGGGGAGACGAGCCCCAAACCTCCTTCCCCATACAGACCCCTGCTGTGAAATAACCTTACATGTCCAATATAAAGTATTGTCAGCAACAGCAGGACCTGACACCAAGTCAAATGACTCTTGTGTCGCTCTAAGCTGAACCACTGGAGACACAGTCCAGTAATGTCAGGGCCATCAGCAGTGGTAGAAAATACCTAAATATGAATATGTACGTTTACCTAAGTACTGCACCTCAGTAGAGTTTAAGGTACTTTTACTTGAGTATTTCCCCTTTATACTGTTTTATAGGGTACTTCTACTACTTCTACTATTTGACAGCTTTAGTCACAAGATTTACTTTAAGATAATTTTACACACAAAACACATGAACATATGATCAAATATGATATAGTGGCCTTCACTACCCACCAGTATGTCACTATTTAAAGCCCAAGTTTTATGCAATTATACCATCTTTCAAATCATTCTCATATACTCTTTTGATTTTTCGACAAAATGAACAAATCCTGGTGAAACTGGTGCAAACTCTTTGTTTTCTTTTCACCCATTCATTCTCAGTGCCCCTGGCTCAAATCTGTGGGTGGGAGCTCCCTCTCTCCCACACAGGGATAAAATGAGCTCCTCCTAATGACACCTTTAAAATGTAGCAAATATGTCGATGCGTCACTAATAGTAGTCAAATACAAAATATGCAGTACATACAATAACACTCTGAAAGAGGACATGATGAGGTCTTCTCTGCCATCGAGGACACTGAGGTCATGTCCTTGGTAATTTTCTGGAAATTTGGAGGGTTTAATAATTTGAGGTCGGCTTTACAATTAAAAACTTACACATGACTGACATTTTTTTAGTCTGATTCCAGTGTTTTTAGATGCAATATGTTGGGATTTGACATTAAAAAAAGTAAAGGATTTAGGATTTTACTAATTAAATCCTAATATGAAAAAATGTGGAGACCTTTTTTGGTCTGTGGTCAAAGTTTTCTAAAGGGGAGGACATTGGAGGATCGGGAATAACCTCAATGTTTCTAAAATCCTGGCTACAGTCCTGTTTGCTGGCAGTACTTTTATTTAGAAGCAGGACTTAACATTGCTGATCCGATACTTCTTCCACCACTGGACATTAATTGTAATATTTTGGTGTGTCGCTTTAAACGGTCCAAATACACGTAAGACTACATATTGTGGAAGAAGCGTTTACCCTGCCTCAGTTTGGGTTAAAATGTTTGTGTTTCATTGCAGGATATTTCAGTCAGATCTCCACCTTAGCGGACGTTCAGGAGAACGTGATGAGGTATCTTCATGTCATGAGCCGCCCAAAGGTTATCGATCACGAGCATGACACAGTGTGGACTGAAGCTTACGTGGACAGCGCTGTAAGTATAGTTTAAAGCAGTGTAATGACTTTTTGTGTGAGTGTCCGAGTTATTAGGCCCTACTCCATGTACGTACAGTGCAGTAACACGCTTTCTACAGAGTATGGACAAAACAACAGGAACCTCTTGCAGTATGATACAATCCAGTACATTGAAAACACAGGAGAGTGCGTCAGAGAGTTGTTGATTCAACAATCAGGTACTTTTCAAAGCTGTAGTTTATGCTTTTATTACCCTGCATCAAACTATATTGTAAGACGTTGGTGTTATTTTGTCCATCCCTCTACTGTACAGTTAGTGTGCACATGTGTGTGTCTGCGCTCTCATCATTAGTCTTCATGCTGCTGGAATGATTCCTCATTATGAGCTTCATTAATCTGCATGGATCTTCCCCCCCAGTGGACATCTGTGTCCACAAAGTCAATGCAGAATGTGCTTATTTCAATTCACTGGATGATTTAATTTTTTTGTCTCTTTGTGTCTCTTCTTTTATTTCAGCTTTCACAGGCTCATAAGGTAAGTATCTCTCAGGTAGAGTGAAATCAATGGAAAACAAAGCTGATTTGTTGTCTTGCTGACTAATAAGGAGCTGATCCAGACTCAGATGCCTATATGTACAGTATATATATAACCTAAATATTATTGAGGATTATCATATTTTGACAGAGCGTTTCTACTTTAACCAGCACAGCTTCTGTAACCTTTACAGCACTGAGAGAGCAGACAAGAGCTTTGTAAGTGGGGAAGGTGGGATATAAGAGGGACAGGAAGAGAAAAGGAAGTGTTGTAGCTGCTCAATTGTTGTTGAGATCACTTATTACAAAAATGGTTGAAACGTTTGTGATGTGGGGTTAAACAAAAAAGGAGAAAAAGGGAAACAAAGGTACGCTTTTTATTTAGTTTTTCTAAAATCAAGCACTTTATTTTAAGATGCACATTTTTCAAAAGCTCTCTATTATGTAGCCTACTTACTGCAGCCCTTATTTTTCTTGAAATGAGAAAACAAATCTGAACTACTTTGAAATTCAATTAAATACCCCTGTTATAGGGAGTAGTTCTGAACTATGATCAGAGCGGATATCATGGGCAGGGGTTTCCACTGGGACTCAGCAGATCTCAGCACATTGTATAAAGTAGAACTGACCTGAGTTAAATAGCTGCTTATTGTTCCTCCCTTTCAACATTATGCTTTAATATTTCCTAAGAGGTCTAAAGTGAGGAGATGCTCATCCCTCTGAGGGACAGAAGCAGTAGAGAAGCATTTATTGTACTTCTTTCCAGTATGGGGACAATAAGCATACACACACACACACACACACACACACACACACACACACACACACACACACACACACACACACACACACACACAGAAGGGTTAGGAGATTGTCCCCCGGAGTGTGTGCTGTTGTATCTCAGCCTCAGACACACCATTCATCATTCTGTGGATCATTGCATTTTATCTCCTAAAGCCCATATTAAAACTGACATTGGAAGGGAGACCAAGAAAGAGAGAGGGAGAGAGAGATGGAGGTGGTTGAGCATCCATGGATGTACCTGTTTGTGTGTGTGTGTGTGTGTGTGTGTGTGTGTGTGTGTGTGTGTGTGTGTGTGTGTGTGTGTGTGTTTTCTCTTCCATTGTGTGTTGTGATGAATTTAAGGACCCACCATTCTTCATTTTGTCAAGCTAGCAAGTACACACTGCAACACTGCAGTTCACAGCTCGTTTCCTTCGTATGCATGCACACACAGAAATGAACATCAGCCCCACACACACACACACTCACACTCACTGACGTGAACACAGGCACACTCAGCTGTGTCGACTCAAGAGGTGAGGGAATAGAAGACCTACTTTAGTGGCGCTCATGTGCTTAATTATGTCAGCCTTCATCCTCCTCAACTGACCCCGTCTCCTCCTCTGAGCCCCACATGAACCTCACATGGTTGTAGCTGTAAGTCCTCACACTGCTATTTCCCACTGAATAAATGCTGCTCATTTTTTATATATGTGAAAGTTTTAATAGATTTGTTTTGTGAATTAGACCATTTCCTGAGTGGTTATGTGCTGTACTGGTTGAGAAAACAAAATGTATTCATAAGTATTTTTGCTTAATAATTTAGTTTTGGTTTCTTTTATGATTAAAATTATTGTTTTAACATCATCAATAACATGGAGAGTAACTTAAGTACAGTTTTGCTAAACCTGAGTAATACATGTTTATGCTGCTTTATATTTGTACTTGACAACAGAACATTTCAGAGGCAAATATACTTTTTACTTCACTACATTTATTTGAAAGATGTACAGTGGTTACTAGTTATTCAGCAGATTAAAATTTCACATTAAATCATATCATCAATTTATAAAATATGATGCATCATTATACATTAAACTAATACATTAAGTAGTTTAGGCTTCACCTCAACTAGGTTGGCATTATAATGCTGCTTACATGATAATTACATGATAAGTAATAATAATCATATAATACAGTATGATATATATATATATATATACATATATTGAATAGACTTTTAATCTGTCATGTAAATTATGTACAAATACAGTCTGACCTCTGAATCAGACTTGTTTAAAATCGTTGAAATGCATGAAGTGAAGCGAAATGACAATTCACTCTGATTATTTATCAGTAACAAAGTTCTGAATCTTATTTTTTCAGCTGAAAGTCAAAACGGGCCCAAGTCTGATGACTACAGTAGCCATGCCTGTCTTCAGCACAAAGAATGAAACGGTGAGTGAGTGAGTGAGTGAGTGAGTGAGTGAGTGAGTGAGTGAGTGAGTGAGTGAGTGAGTGAGTGACTACATGAGAAACTAAATGAGTATTTGTTGTGCAGTTTTCATCTAAAGTGTGTGTGTGTGTGTGTGTGTGTGTGTTTTGAAATTTTTCATGCAGAAGAACCAGGGTATTCTGTTGGGGGTCGTAGGAACAGACATCCCTCTGCAGGAGCTGATGAAGCTCATCCCCAAACATATGGTACGATCAGCTGTTCTTTGGCTTTAAAAAAATGAATGTATAAGTATGCGTTTTGTAAAATATCTCTCACTTTGTGTCTCTAGTTAGGGATCCATGGGTATGCGTTTGCCATCACAAACAATGGCTACATCCTGACACATCCGGACCTCAGACCTTTGGTAACTCACCTTCATAACATCCCTTTTACACCTGAACAGTCTCATAGCATTCCCTGACTTTACCCTGTTTTTCCTTTTTGCTTTGTCCATGCAATTGTATGCATAACCGAAATGATGATCTGAACACCTCCCTTGACGAGGGCACGCAGAGGCAAATGTGTTATCTGGTTAGGAGGCTACATGGACTCGTATAGTCTGTAATCCCCACCTTTTCCTTTGATGTATGCATGCAGGGATAAAGGCCACTCATAGGGCTGGCTGGCCTGAGATTTCCCAGAGGTAACTTAACACTCGCTGGCAGAGACCACAGCCGCTCGCCCTGGGACCGCTGGTTCTCAGGAGCTATGGCTGTGCTAGTGGATCTGTGTGTGCCAGTGTTAGTGCTATTCCTCTCTGTGCAACTGTGTGTGTGTGTGTATGTGTGTGTGTGTGTGTGTGTGTTGGTCTGTGCTGTTTTTTTGTTTGTTTTTTTTTTGTTTTTTTTGTGGGTGTGTCTTTGTGGCTAAAACTGTGCTGTGGTTGTAGTCAGTGACTTGTTGTTTCTTGTGGAGCGGACTACATACAGTAGCAGCGTATGACATGTACAATGTACTGCGTTGATGTAGACTTGTTTGAGCGTGGATTTCCTATCAATCATATTAATTCTTTTTAATTTACCTGACAGCGTTAATTTCACAGATGAGTTGTTAAATAATTACTCAGCGAAACCTCAACAACAGGTGCTGTATGAATAAGAGCATGCAAGTCTTCATTTTAACAGGGAAACACAAAGAAGACAGATTACAGTGAAACATTTTTAAATAGATTTATTTTCTTTAATATCAAGCTCATATATTTGAAAATTATGTGTCACATGCAGTTGTGTTAAGACAGATTAGTTGACATGATTGAGCAATGGTTAAAGTTTTAGTCGAAAATAAAACCCTGTTACACAAAGGGATCATTGAAGTGTGTATATTGTGTTTTCCTCTGTGTAGTACCAGGAGGGTCAGAAGAGGAGGAAGCCCAACTACAGCAGTGTGGATCTCTCGGAGGTGGAGTGGGAGGACAAAGATGACATTGTACGTGTCAAAGACAGTAATACAGAAAAAAAATATTGTAAATACTGAAACGTTGCCATTATTTTAAGAATATATATTGTGCACAATACAAAATACTGACTGTGCTTAAATATAAATGCAACAGTTTTGTGATGCTTTGACTTGATTTCACACTTCAACTGTACAACTTACATGTTCATTACTTTATCCGATAATAGCAAGGGTTTCTATGAAATGAGAGGAAATGAACCCCTTTAAGAATTATCACAGTATCATTCCTGTCACCGATCAGTGACCCAGCCTTGACCTCTCGGCTCTACGTGACTCTTTGTGTGCTTTATCTTTCAGCTACGCAACGCGATGGTGAACAGGAGGACAGGTACTTTCTCTATGGAGGTGAAGAAGACGGTGGATAGAGGGGTGAGGCTGCAGATGAATATGTTTAGTGTCTCCCTATCAGATGAGAGGCGTTCTTTTTGTTGTCTCTGGACCAAAGGAGTAACTCTGATCTCAGCTGTTTTTTCTGTTGTTTTAGAGACGTGTCCTTAAGATGCACAATGACTATTATTACACTGACATCAAAGGAACTCCATTCAGGTACAAGAAAAGTTTTATTCCATTCTTACATAACTTTCTGTAGCGTTACGTCTCGGTTTCCAGTTAAACTGTGACTGACTCAAGTTGATTCTCTCCTCTGTCGGTGCTTCTAGTGTCGGAGTGGCTCTTTCCAGAGGCCACGGGAAGTACTTCTTCAGAGGAAATGTATCAGTTGAAGCAGGTACGTCTCTCCAACTTTGTCATTAACTCTGTTAACAAAAGCCTGAATACATTTAAGATACATGTCACTCTGACCTGTTTGTTTGGGAGGGTCTTATTGTTGCAGGCTACCCACGCTGGCATTGCTGAAGCGTTACTGACTTGTGTTTTTCAGGCCTCCGTGATCTGGAACAGCCAGATGTCGCCCTGGCAGACGAATGGTAATGCTGGGGTTATGGGAGAGGGCATTCATGCGTTATGTAGGTTATCCCTCTGTGTTCATCAGGGATGTTGAGGCCTGTGATGTAACAGTGTGGCTCTGTTTGGACCACAGGACCTACTGCAACACAGAGGAGCAGCATGAGCATCGTCACCTGACCCAGATTCAAGCCATCAAGCTCTTCATGACGGGCCGCAGACCGCACCTCAAATGTAAGAGACATCTGAGGCAGATCTAAATGAGTTGTATACACGGAGTCTGTATTATATGCGGGGCAAACTAATGATCATATGTAGTATGATAATAAGATAGTACGCGAAAAATGTGATTGTCACAAATGAGAGGGACATTTTGGATAAGAAAAAAGAAAGTCTGTATTTGTTGATCAGGTCATGGTGTTACATTCTGCAGGTGACAGAGAGCTGATCCAGGAGGTTTTATTTGATGCTGTGGTGACTGCTCCACTGGAGGCCTACTGGACGGGACTGGCCCTCAACAAGTCAGAGTAAGCACCGTAAGCTCTTAATAAAGGCTCATAAGTTTATTGTTTTTTAATAAGCCTCAGTAAATGTTTGTGAGGCATCATTATAAATGTAACTAAACAAATAATGAACAGCTGATAATAACCCATTAAGTCTGCAGTTGTAATAGTGTATAAGTTGTCATGTTAAAGCAGGATAAACACCAGCCAAAGTGATTTTTCAAAAACTGGCAAGACCAAAAAACTAATCTGTGATAAAAATGAGTATTTCATTGATTAACCATAAATAAAGCTAAATTCACATTTCAAAAGGAAACATTAAAGCTCTTTCAGTCTTATTATGTGGTCCTGTGTGGTATGTGTGTTTTTGTGTAAAATGTATGTAAGTGAAGATCTGCAGAATCCAAATCTGATGTTTATGTTGTGCTGCACATATTGTTGTATAGAATTTACTCTAAGTTGCATGTTTGTGTCATATAGGACGTCACAATGATTATTTTCATTAATGATTAATCCTTTGATTTTCATTTTTTTTAAATAATTAAGCAGATAGAAAGTCAAACATAAAGACAAGGGCCCATGTCAAATTTCTATGTCATGACTTCAAACGGCGTATTTTGAAGTACTGTATCTTTAATGTGGTCTTTTTTCAATGTTCCTCCTCAGTTGTTTTAAGAAGTTATCTAACGCAATCTCTGAGAAACAAACACTGCACAACTTCCTCTAAAAAATACCCACATAAATGATACATTTAAAAGGAAAACCTAACTTATATACAGGGTTTTTTACTTGTGTGTTCTCAGCAGTCAGTAATGTTCAGGGAACACACTCAAAAAAGACGCACAAATGTGTTAATGTGGAACTGCTCTGCATTACGCCAACAGGAACTCAGACAAAGGAGTGGAGATTGCTTTTCTGGGAACCCGCACCGGCCTGTCGAGAACCAACCTGTTTGTGCCCGTCGATCAGCTTTCCAATCAGTGAGTGCCGCTGCTGCTCAACGCTTCTCTAATCCTTACCTACGTGCACGTGGCGAGTGGCAGTGATTGTGCTTGATGAATCTAATCCTTTGCACCTCACTTCAGTTTCATTCTGTGTGCGTCCTCAGAGATTTCCTGACAGCGGAGGACAAGGAGGGTGTGTTTAATGCAGATCACTTCCCTCTGTGGTACAAGAGAGCAGCAGAGCAGGTCCCCGGCACATTTATCTACTCCATCCCCTTCAGCACAGGTACACAGAACAGAACAAAAGTGAGCGCAGCATTTAATGTGTGCACCGTGCAGCATAACACATCAGGACAGAACTCCTCAAGACATGACTTTATTTGCTTATATTTGCTTATTAAGTTCATCTCAATATACTTCTCACTTTCCAGTACAGCATTGTATAAAGTACTTTTTTGGAATTCATGTGCCGTAGTCATTCGGCATTTCAACATCTAAATCAGTCTTTCTCTATATCCCTCTGTCTGCTATGGTTTGTGGTTTTTACTGGTTTCCACTGATAGGATGTGCGGCACAGCTCGGCTCCCTCACGGCTTCTCTGCAGTTAATGTGTCCCACGTTCTGCCTACTAGCCAGGGGAAAGAGTATTCAGCTCCAGGACATTTACCACCTTTCCTCTGTTTAATGATGACTGCATCTTTTCAGGCATTGCCATCATAACCTGAAATGTCCTATCACAGCACTCATTTCAGAAATATTAGAGTCATCTGGCTGTAGAAAAAGCTCTGACTGGACTCTATTACTGTAAACTAATGGAGTGGTGCTGCCGTTTCTTTTCAGCCAGCTGATGGAGGCTGCTGAGTACAGGGCGCCATCTACTGGACAGAAAGTGTAAAGGGAAAAAATGAATTAGAGTTTATTCTCTGTTCTCTCTCTCTAGCTTTAGAAAATAAGAGTGTGGTTTTGGCCAGCACAGCAATTCAGCTCCTTGATGACAGAAAGTCTCCAATTGTTGCAGGTAACAAACTCTAAACCATTTTTCATATCATTATGAGAACTCTTAAGGGTCTTTTAAATCATTTCTTAAAACTGACTTTTATCTGAAAGCCTTTTCTTAAAATGAAACTGTTTTGTATCATCCTATTTTAATTTGTCTTGTATGCTTCTCATTCTTTTACTGTTTTATTCTGTTATAATTGTCTTATCATTTTTACTGTTTACAATTGAGCACTTTATAACTTGCTGCTATATAAATAAAGCTATTATTATTATCATCATCATGTTAATGCTCAATTCTATATATTGTGTAAGTCTCTCACGTGCTTGGTCTTGTGCTCAGCTGTAGGGATCCAGATGAAGCTTGAGTTCTTTCAGAGGAAGTTCTGGACTGCCTGCAGACAGGTAACTACGCGACAACTAGTTAGACATAGTTTCCAAAAACTGATTTTCCTGACTGGGTATGAAACTAAACTCCATGTTTTGTGCTCAGTGTACGGCTCTGGATGGGAAGTGCAGCATTAGCTGTGATAATGAGGTAAGAACAGTCACTTAACTCTGGCTTCTGATCTTTTTTTTTTTTTCTCCGGTTTTTTCGTTGTTTTTTACACAAAATCTTTTTACTCACCCTCTGACAGGACATCAACTGTTATCTCATTGACAACAATGGTTTCATTCTTGTCACAGAGGAGCAATCTCAGGTACTGTGCGTATGTATGAGTTTGCATGTTTACATCTATGAACAGAAACTGAAATCATGGAAACATTGCCCGACCTTATGCAGGTTCATGACTCTTCGTTTTGGTGTTGAACTGTGTTAATGGAAGTATTTTCTTGTTTTGAATAAAGACGGATCATGAGAGAAAACTTTGCATCATAGCAAACACCTGCCCCTGGTAAAATGATTCAGTCCAACATTAAACAAGATGGCTTCCTACAGATCCACCATGTTTAACTTGTATGCTTCTAGTTTTCTTTTTAAACTAAACATTATTGTAGAAGATGTTTCTTTTTAATATTTTATGGCATTTTTTTCAGTGAGCTTCAAATAACTAGCAAGTGCTCTTTTTGCTTTTCTGATGTGGTTTATCTCCATTTATTATAAGCAAAAAAAAATCTGTAATAATAATGATTATGTGACAGTGTTAAAGCGGTCGCTCGTATTGATGAACCTACAGAGAATTATCACCTGAATCTACAGCTCACCTGGAGCTTTATACTGAGTTTCAGCTCATTGTTTAACTGTAGGCAGCACGTGGCCGCACCAAACATAGCGAAGCATTTAGCAGATAAAGAGCTCCTCATGTCCTCAGGAGTTGGCAGAGACTACAGACAGAGCGAATATTGGACCGACATTCACCAGGTAGTCGGAGACACGACTAAATAAATGATAATGTTGCTCTGTAACTACTGTTGTTGCACGTTTGATAATCTTTTAATCAGGTGTTTACTTTATTTTCTACACCCCAGTCTACAGTATTTTTTGAAGTGTGTGCCTGTGTGCTTTGGCATAATATATCTCTCAGACAGGGCTCTTCTTTGGAGAAGTGGAGGGGGCTGTTATGAACAAACTTCTCCAAATGGGATCCTTCAAAAGGTCTGAGTCACAGTTTAACACTTCCTAAAACCACTTGTCCAGTAAACCTGACCTTAAAAACATGTTGTTATTTTCTTCTGACAGTAACTGCTGCCTGTTTGTGTTGCAGGATCACGCTGTATGACTACCAGGCCCTTTGCAAAGAGTACGCTGGGAGCAGCGACAGTGCACGCACTTTATCAGATGTAAGTGCACAAGACAGAATATCAGCTGATATATAAGAGATAAAGACATTAGAAGCAGTAATTTTATCATATGTGATACAGCGCATCTACATTTGAATAGCCAGAGTTAAGATCATTACCCTAGACCACGGTACCTACCTCAGAGTGACTGAAAGATCAGTACAGAGATGTGTAAAATTGCAAACAGACTCTAATATGAAATGCTTTTCTCTGTCTCTCTTTCTTAGCCTTTCACTGTGGTCAAGTGGCTCCTGACTGAACTTGTCATGTAAGAATTTTTAAAGATTATATATTTGTTTAGTACGGGTACGTAAATGACATAGTGTGACATACACAATATTTATACTACTTACTAGCTACATGTTTATAGGAATAAAATAAGTTAAAAGTTGAATGGCATGGACGTAAATGGACGATTGTTACATTTATTTCTTATCAACTATGTAACAATACAAGTTCATAACTTAAAATGCCAGCCAAGAACAAGATGCATTGGTTAATGGTTAGTTAATATGTTCTTAAATGGTAATAAATATTAATGAATGTCTTCATTACCTATTTATACCCTTTTATATAAACATTAGTTAACTTTTAACTGATGCTTAAATTGCGTTAACTAATATGAATTAATATATTCTCATTATTGTCACCAACAACATTGGTTTAAATGTGATATTTGTGTTTTTCTCTTTAGTTTTCTGCTAGAATTTAACCTGTACAGCTGGTGGAATGTCGACCTTTCAGTTAAAGGTAACTGTAGGTGATGATCGTTATGGGCTCGTATGTGTGAAAAAGAGAGGTGAATGTGTGAGAGCTGGAAATATTCTCTCGATCTGTGGTTTTGTCAAGATGCTGTGGTTCAGTAAAACTTTTTCTGTCACACGTTCAGCTCAGAGGTCACGTGGTAAAACCATGATGGTTCCATGTGACACAGAATATCCTGCTTTTGTCTCTGAACGCACCATCAAAGAAACAACAGGCAACATTGACTGTGAGGGCTGCATCAGGTACTGCTTTAGGCCTCCTTAAATTAATTACTCAATGAATTATCGTCAATATCAATCATTAATTCCCTTGCTCACAATATCTGTCCATATTAAACATTATAATTCTAGTCTGCCACTATTCATTTTGTAATATTCTGAGGCCGGTCACTGTCTGTGTTCTGGCTGCAGATCATTCGTCATACAGCAGATCCCCAGCAGCAACCTCTTCATGGTTGTTGTGGACAACAAGTGTGACTGCAGCAGTGCTCCTCCAGTAACTATGGATCCCATCGAGATCATGTATATCCTTTCTAAATGAAACACTGATTTTTGATATGTGGAAACCTGTCCTGACAGCATTTACATTTGAGTACATGGCTAGTTTAATGATAAGAATACATAAGTTACTGGTTGTGAGAATCATTGTATTGCTTAGGGTCAATTTTTGAGTTGCACCACTCAAGCTCTGTTTCACATCAGGCTAAATGAGTCATGATGTAGATTAGTGAAGCTTTAAACCTCGGAACATGTTTAGTTCATTTATTTTTACCCTTGACGCCTTTGAACACAATGAGTCACTAAAATGTGACAGACTGAAGTTTCAGAAGGACAGAAAGAAACCTGAATCATGTCATCCTTTCCACCCTGAGGTATGAGATCATCTTTGCCTGCATACTGTACCTGTGTGTGTCTCTAAATATATAGTTATGCACTTACAAATGCTGCAGATTGATCTCACATAAATTCATGAAGCAATGTTGACCACATAAGTGAACTCTCACTCGCACCGAGATACAATACATCATTGATTCACAGTTCTGGTTTATTACAACTTATTTTCATAGTTTTGTCCATCATTATTATTGGTAATAACATGACTGTACTTACCAGGTTCATTTCTCAGCTCTGGAAACACAGCGATATTGCTAAAAAGACGTCCAACAAGGCAAGAAAAACAAGTTCCCAGCAGGCACACAGCTGGCCAATAACATCGTTAGACGTTGATATTTGGTTGAATGTAGGTTGTGACGTCCTGCGACCAAAATGCAATGTCAGCACAACATCTACCGCCAATGTCAATTTGACGTAGAATACTGATGACAGCTGATGTTGATGTTCGTTGGTTTTAAGTTGTGTTGTTAGGTAACCAAAATCCGATGTCTTTCAAGTATCTCATGCCAACGCCATGTTGAAATAGAATACCAACATGATGTGAAGTATGGTGACCAAAACCCAGCTTCTACTAAATGGCACAATGTCAGTTAGCCAAGGTTGGGTTTTGATGTCAACCCACTTTTCATTTCCAACTAAAATTTAACATCTGTCCAACGTTAGAGTCGTTAGTGTCCAACGCGTTTCTGATGTTAAATTGACGTCTGCTGTATGCTGGGTAGTCAGACAGTTACACTGGTTTTGAATGAACCCCTAGGTTAGCCAAACTTATTCATAACAGGAATTCTTTTCAATGGCTCTTTGGTACAAACAAAGGGAATCAAGATGTACTTGAGAGCCAGTCTTTTTTATCATTGTGCCCAGATTTCACTGTTTGGCCTAAATCCACTCCCATTTATGTGAATACTGAGATCCAGCCAGTCACCAAAGGTAGAACGGTGTCTTGGTAAACTCCAAGACACAGCAGCTTTTAGATGCACTTCAACAATAAATGCAACAATAAAGCAGAGTGCAATATTTGTAAAAGCAGGGTCAACAAACAATCTTCACTGCCTCTTAAACAGCAATGGTGAGACTTCATCAGTGAGTCGGTCAGTCAGGCACAGACATTTGCGTTTCAGGGCTGGCCTCCAGCCAAAAAGAAAAAAGACCGAATCACATCTATTACTGTCTTTCACAGATAAAACCCTGTTAATGTTTAGTATCATAGCCATGAACCGCTCCACATGTATCATAAACGATTGTGTCTTCTGCAGGAAAATGCCATGGAGTGTGGTTCAGCTACACGCCTCTCCAGTCCTCTAACAACAACTCTGCTCCCTCTGATAGCAGCGACCGTCAGCAGGTGACCATTAACAGCAGGACTGGACATCAGAAAGGACTAACTCAATGAGAAGATGCTTATAAACACATAGAGAACAAGGCCAATCAGAATTGAATTTGCTCATACCTCTGCATCAGGCAACACTCTTCTAAGAAAAAGAAATCTTTATCTGTAGCACAGAGACTCGCATCCATTAATGCAGAAAACATAAATGATGGGGTGCAGTAAAAGAAAATGCGATTAATGGGAGTGCTTGGTGAGTTTGCTCAGAGCGTTGCAGTTCACGTCACTGACAGTTTGTCATATTGACTTGAATTTGTACTGAAATTAAAAAAGAGAAAGTAACGTGTCTACAGTCAAAACAAATGCCTATGCATACAGATGATGGTAAGACATTAAATATGTTTGTTTCTTTGTTGTGAGGGAAAAAATGAAAGTTAATGTAAAAGTCTGCAGAATGTAAAATGCACTTTTGTCATATGTGAAAAGAATGCAGAGTGGTCTATATTTTTGGCATTAAATTGCTAAAAAGCATTGAAAGGGCCATTATACTTTTCTTCTTCAAATACATTAAGTTTATTTTGTAACTAAGTTCCTTTAGATGTTGATAATAATATGGATCATGTAAAATATCACAGACAACAGAAAATGTGAAGGTTGTTCTGTCAGAAGACACAGATAAGCTAATGATGCATGATGAAGATTCAACGGTGAGTTTTAAGAATGTTACATTCATACATCCAGCCACAATTTGTCAAGGTGACCACATACTCTTTACCACATGTCTGAGAAAGCTGATGAATAAATACAAAGAAATATTTTCCTTCATTAACACCTTGTGTTATTTTCTCGGGTGTAGGTGTGCACTTGTGTTACTCATGTTGTGGGGATATATGTCACATTGTGGGGACCCACCTTCCTTTGGGGAAGAAAAAGCAAGTCGCCATTACATACATCATTAAAAATGTAGTTTAAGGTTGAAGTTAGGGCCAGGATCAGGCAAATAGTGATTATAGTTAGGGTGAGGTTAAGTCTCCAGGAAATGAATGTTGATGTAATGTCCACTGATGTGATGGAAACATGTTTGTGTGTGTGTGTGCACGTGTGTTTGTGTAGTTGTGTAGTATCTGAGAGACTAACTATTATAAAAAATACATAGATTCAGAATATAAAACATAATACAAGGCAATTCAAAGTATGGTATTATGAGGAAACTGGGTGAAAACTGTGAAAACATATAATGTATGTACCAGAAGCAGCTAGTTGTAAAGGCATATGTTTATTTTGACATAGTCATACATTTTTTACATGCTGTGCTTGTTACAGATAAATTGCTGTAAAACTTTGGTTTACTCCTACAGATTGCTAGATGTGAGAAAAAGACATTATAGGAGTCTAACATTACACTATTGTGGCCTACTGTCTTACGCTGGTCAACTCTAAACAAAAGTTTTACACTTCCAACAGTTCTTTAGGCTTCATCTTTTTTTGTGCAGGAAAAGATGTCTGTGTGTCAGTGTGCCGTCACGGTGCTGTACGCCATGCCTCCCAGGACCAATGTAGCTGGCTCCTCAGAGACGGTGGAGGGAAAGTAATATGTTTCAGACTGGAAAAAGACAGAAACCAACTGTGTCATCTATTAATATTTGTGGCAAATAGACTTAATGTTGTTCCTCATGTCTCACTTACATTCAGATTTTGAGACTGTTGACTTTTAACTTCCTCAGAACCTGCTAGTGAGAATGACACACAGTAAGATGATTGTTTCCCATGATGTTTGGCACATACACTGTATATATCATCACCATCTTTTCTCATACAGCAACTCACATGTGAAATAGAGTGTGAGACCCAAGCAAATAGAGTCATTTTTGTGTCGGTGCCTCCCACATGCATGATCTACTTTGAACTTGAGATGCAAGTGTCACGTCTTCACTATGCGTGCTATTACTTTGCAGCTGTGGTTATTTTAGTATCTGTGACTCTATGTGAACTCTGTTCAACTGAAGAAAAAGTGAAACTGCAACAAATATTTCCTGCAAACTGCAAATGGCTTTTAAGACCAATGCCAGATTGTATGTACAGGACAACTGTGTGGCTCATTTTAACCCAGTGAAGCACGGTGTTAGTTCAGGCCGAGCACTAAAATGTTATCTGTTTAATTAATGCTTCACCATCAGTGGCTCCTTC